>NC_081845.1:79127249-79367249 GCF_963259705.1 Myotis daubentonii | reverse complement strand
CAATGATGAGAGAGAATCATTGATTGGCTGCCTCCTTCACACCTCCTATTGGGGATTGAGCCTGCACCCAGGCATGTGCCCTGACCAGAACTGAACCATGACCTGCTGGCTCATGGGTCAATGCTCAACCACTGAGCAACACTGGCCGGGCTTAACTATATTTTATTTTATTTTTAAACTAGTGGCCCAGTACAAGGATTCATGCACATTGAAAGTAAATTAATTAGAAGAAATATTTTAATATAGCTATTCGCCCTTTCTCCATAATAGAACCAAATTCACTATCTACAATGACAGATCAAAACACACACGTGTGATTGGCGCCAGTGAGAGCTCTATATGTATCGCGCATGCATGATCAACTTAGCCTTTAACATATATAGATAAACTTGCTTAATTAGACCTGCTTTCTGATTTAGCTAAACTTTTTCCAGTCCAGTAAAGCACCCCAACTTCTCTTTCAGGTAATTGTCAGCAACACAGCAGTACATATCAACAGAAAACAGACTATTATTGTAGATCATGCAGGGAAAACAAAGGGTAAAATATTTAACTGCAGCAGTGTTTGACTATATTCTGTGCAGTGAGAAAACCTGAAGTCATTTTCAAGTCATTTTCACCATTTCTTCTTTTCAGTCAGGTCAAGTTTCTAAACTTCCTAAATCTCCATTTTCCAGCTAATGAAAAGAAAATAGGATTCTACCAAATCTCCTTTCTACATACTCCAGGACTTCTATGAGGATCAAATGAGGTGAGGCATGGGAAAACGCTTCACAGACATTTGGTTAAAGTGTAAAATGTTTGCACCTGGTTATAACGCAAGTCATGTTCCTGGGCTGAAGAAACTCCAAGGAGGCTAGTTGCTAGGGAGAGGAAGCGGGGCTGTGCCATGTGATGTCATTACCTGGCTCCCACAGCAACCGTTTCCAGGCTGGCCGGGCTGGGCTGGGCTGTAGGCTGCATTATGCACTATGGGGTCTCAGTAGCATTGGCTGCAATTTGGTGGGCTGTCGCTCTAGGGTGGCAGTGCAACCTGTGTTCCACTTGGGAGAAGCCGAGTGTTGCTTGGTGGGTGCCAGGTCCATGGTGGCGTTTCTTTGTAAATGGCCAGTGTGCATCACGGCAGCTCCTGAGTTGAGCATCTGCCCCCTGGTGGTCAGTGCATGTCATAGCGACTGGTTGGACAGTAGGAGGGATACTTAGTATATTAGCCTTTTATATATATATATATATATGTATATATATATATATATATATATATATATATATATATATATATATATTCTTTATTGTTGAAAGTATTATATGTCTTTTTTTCCCCCTATTGACCTTTTCCAGCTTAGTCTTAACTCTTTCTGAAAGTTCTGTTGGGCAGGGAGGTGTTCTCCAGAAACTCCTTTGAGTGCCACAGCCCAAGAGCAGGTCACTGCTACAGGGCATCAGAGCTCTTCAGTTCACGCTAGGAATCGCTTCAAGCAGACACAGAAAGGCAGTGCTAGGAAGACTCACAAATACTTTATTTTAAAATTCTTTTTTATCATTTCTCTTGAAAGATGAAAGAAGTTAAAAAAAAACATAAAGAAAACAACGCAAACAAACACTGAACAAGAAACCACAATGTTTTTGTTTTCCCAAGGGTTGTTTTCCACAGAGAGAAGCGCTTCATGAAACTATAAGCACCTTTCATGGCATGATTCAGAAAAGAGCTGTGACCTCTACTCTTCACCACAATCCCAGTGCTCTTCCCAGGTACCTATCTAACTATTTGTGTGAGAGTTTTTAAAACTGTCCAGGGACTGAGCACATGAACACTGGCCCCGTCCTGGAAGTTGCAGGCACTGTTCTCTGACAAAGGCTCCTCCTCACTGCCTGCTCAGGCACAAGATCCCAAATGTATTTGACCACGACCCACTTATGCCACTTGCCAGTGATTAATAATTAGACTTGGGAGGAACTTATTAAAATAAAGGAAATGACAACAACATAGCAATTATCCAGAAACAAAATAACAAAGCTAAATTCTAACAGTAAGACTGATTTTTTAAATTATATTAAGGACTGTTGCAGTTGAACTCTATGTCTGCTCTAGATTTCATTGATGATTTGCTGGTAACAAACTGTTCTTCTCCTAAACTTTGTGTCCTTGCCATGAACAGAGGAGTCATGTGATTAGCCACACAATCATTGGTAGTCAGATGGTTTAAGCAGGAGGCTGTATGCAGGACTTCATGAACTCTGGTTACGTGTTACTTCAAGGTTTTGAATAGCAAATTTTAATGGCCCTTAATAGCTTACTTAATAAGTTACTAATTAGTCTTGAACTGTATATAAAAATTAAAATCTATGAAGTTGAAGTGTCAGCAAGAATTATTCAAGAATTTGAGTTTCAAAATTCAGATGATTTATCAGGACAACCATAGCAATGACACAGTGGGCCATAGATCACATTCAATAAAAATAACCATGTCAGTATTAATCTTGAATATGTAAATTAGCAAGTGGCTATAGCAGGAGAGCAACAGATATTCTAACTTCTATCTTATTTGGACTTCTATTGCCTGAAGCTAATGATTTGTTTAATTCAAGGTAGATGTTTTCTCCATAAATCTACAATCAAGTTGGGAAAACCAGAATCCTTAAAAATACAATGCAATATAGAGTCTACAAGGGTTAGTATAGAACATGCTATACACATTTGTGAAGATAAATTAATATCTTTGAAGAGTCTAGAAAAAGAGCACAGGAGTTTTGGGAATCATATGAAAAAGAGGAGAGGTGGGGAAATCCGGCCAGTGTAAGGTCCGAGGAAAAACAAGAGTAGAGAATTTCCTCATCAGAAGCTAAGGACAATGAAAAAAGACTTCTGAGATTAAACGGTAGGGAATGGGAATTGAGGGTGAAGGGTGAGGAGGACAAAGCCAAGTTGCTGGAGGATAAGGAAACAGCAGAGATGGTGGGATTGTAGACAACTGCATTCATGAGAAAAGCTAAGCAGTGTGGATGAGATTAGAAAAAGAATGACATATTTCACTAAGCCTTTACTGATGCTGTCCCCCCACATTGAACTTGACTTTCTCTAAATCCTTTTGTACATAATGAAGCAATGTTTTCTTATTTTAGAAAAGCATTTCCAAGTTTTCCCAATCGTAAGATTCACTGGACACTTATTCAAAATATAGATTCCATTGATATACCTCAATATAGTTGAACTGGAATATTCTGTGACTAGACATGCAAATCTGTATTTTTATAAAAGAAACCCAGATACTTCTTCCCCACGGTTGGGAAACACAGTATGAATACATGACTTCATGTTATAAGGTTGTTTTTTCTGCTAATTAATTCACATTTTATGTTTTGGTTTTTTTACCCAAGAATTATATATTTCTTGTAGACATAAATTGTGCCTTATTTATGTTTTTATTCTATAGGGCAATGATAGTGTCATTTTAAAATTGAAGTATATTCATCATATTTATTCATCATATTAATTTGTCTGAGGTTTTTTAGCATATTTCTGTCATTGGTTCCTTATAAATTCAGTGTCATAAGAACTATGTTGCTTCCTGACAGCTTTACATATTCTATGTGAAAATGTTCATATGAATTATGTGGGGGCCATTCTCAGAATGAACCAGAACAGGAGATCTTCAAAGTCAGAGGCTGAAACCATTTGCCAGTAAGTTGATCCCTGAATTTGCTTCAGGGAGAAAAAAAATGCCAAGTTTGGGAGTGTGCTTTTCCCATGTTATCCACATGAACCTACTATATTGACCAACTGCCTTAGGCAAGTATTCAATCATGCACAGTCCTTTTCCTATTGTTTTTGTGTGTTTGTTCAGGTAGAGAAAAGCATTATTATTAGCACACATCACCTTGGAGAAAATTTAGAATGCTCTGTGATCACTTCAGTTTTCATTCACTCAGCACATATTTGTGGAGCAACTAGTTTGTTCCGGGCATATTTCTGGGCACTAGGGCTACAGCGGGAATAAAAGAGAAAACTTACTTGGAATGAATTAAAGAGACAAAGTACTTGTTCTATTGGGGCTCACATTCTACTGGGTGAGGTAGGCAATAGATAACCAAATATACAGTGCACTGAAGGAATAAAAAGCAAGGTAGGGAGGCAGAGTGAGCATGCAGGGTTATTTCAGATGAGTAGGTCAGGGATAGCCTCTGCAAGCGGATCCTGAGTGAGTGGGTTTGACAGCCATGAGGAATCCTGGGGAAGAGTAACCTGACAGAATCCATAGAAGTACAGTAGCTCCTCCCTTAACATTGTGGATAAGTTCTTATGGAAACTGTGACTTTAAATGAAACTATGTATAAAGAAATCATAGGCTTTTCCCATAGGCTAGTTGATGTAAACAAAAGTTAAGTGTCTATGGTAAATTTCTGGTCATGAAAACATTGCAAAACGTCTAAAGAAAGAACCCAAACACTTCCAATATTAAGCATTTAAATAATTGTGAGCTCTACATCTATTTAAGAAAAATAAAAACCACTAGGATCAGTATTTTCCCAGGATAACAGTAGCACACATTCATAGAATAATGAATTCATTTACTTGCTAAAGGATACACAGTTAACTGTACACAGCCAGTAAATACTACAATTGCTGTACTCTTAACTATTCTTATGGCCTTATTCCAGTTTAGGGTCATGGGTGACCAGAGCCTGTCCTGCAGCTGAGGGTGCCAGGAGGGACCCCATCCTGGATAGGGCACCCTTCCATGGCACACACACACACACACACACACACACCACTCAGACTGGGACAATATAGACATCCAGTTTCATCTCATGAGCACATATCTTTGGGATGTGGGAGGAAACTGGAGTCACCAGAGGAAAACCACGCAAACATGGGGAGGAAGTGCAAACTCACACAGACAGTGGTCCTGGCCAGGAATCATTTTTTTTTCTTCCTCATTGACGTTATAAGGAAACAATATTGAACAAAATGATGTTATTCAAGGACTGGCTGTACAAATGAACTGGGCCAGGCGTGTGTTAGACCCGGACAGCAGTGAGCAGTGTGGAGACAGGAGGGGGATAATGCCAGAAAGGCAATGGGGTGGGAAGAAAATACTAGGGATTTAAAAATAACAGATAAACTTTATATGGCAATTACTGTATTCCAAGTACTATTTGAAGAATTTTCTAGATATTAACTTATTTAATACCTGTAATGAAATAAGTTATTCTATGAATGTGTGCTACTGTTATCCTGATTTTAATGAGGTGACAGAGAGAAGTTCATTTACTTGCTAAAGGATACACAGTTAACTGTACACAGTCAGTAAATACTACAATTGCTGTACTCTTAACTATTCTTATGGCCTTGAAACAGACTGTATCTTATTTATCCTCCATTCCCCACCATATCTCTGCTTATAGAAATAAATTAGACGTAATATATGTAAAGAAATAAGACACCTAGATGTTGTTTATGAACTCTCATCCTCCTGAGCACCCCTCACTCTTCCCAGAAAGGATTGGGGAGATCAAGGAAATTGGATTTTTGTGTTGTGTCCCAAGATCAAGTTTCAGGCTATGGAAATGTTATTTTCTTTCATTTTCCCACTTGTTTTCTATTTGATTATTGATCTAGGGTCCATGACCTAGGTGCTCTACAGACAGAATTTATGTATTGATTTAGCCTAAAAGACATGTAGCTTCAGCACATTGTTTCTGAGAGGGGGTTGTTATGGTAAACCAGGCATGCAGGCTTCACCTACAGCCATTCCTTTGATCCCTTTTGGGCTGATCCATGCTCCTGTCAGTCATTGCTGTCAGTGCACATGGTAGATAGCATTTAGAGAAGCATCTACAAGGTCAGCTGCAATGAGCCTCTTATCCCATTAGGTTCCACACTTTATATTTTCAGGGAGAAATCAGAACTTATTATGTGTGTGCATGTGCGTGTGAGTGTGTGTTTCTTATTTATTTGAATGTTGCTTAGAAAGAATCTCTCTGAAGCTTTTTCTTTGATGATAACTAGAATCCACTCCTTGGAATGAAAATCTGAGAAAGTTGTTAAGAGGATTGGAGAGCACAGATTGGAAAAGGGTAGAGATGGTGACAGAGATCACACATTCTTCTATGACACATTTTACCAAGAAGACAGAGGAAAGAACTTGAAAGTCAAAGGTCAAAAAAGTCTGGAGGTAGAAAATAGAATAAAGGAGGGACATTTCTTTGTTCCTTAGTACTTATTGGGTGGCAGAGAAAGAAGTGGAATTGAAATTGGGAGATTTGGCTTCTTGTCCTAATATTTTTCCTGACCAATTGTATGATCTTAGACAACTAATTTACGTGTGTGGGCTCACCACAGCTATGACCATAGGCACATTACTTCATGTTTCTATGTCTCAGTTTCCTCATGTGTAAAAATGGTAAAAATAATAGCATCTATCTCAGATACTATTCTAATAGTGTATTTATAATCCCAATAGCATAGGGTTGTTGGAAGAATTAACTAGCCAATACATGTCAAATCTTAGCATAGAGTCTGATAAAGAGTAAACACTCAATAAACACTAGTTATTATTTTTATTATTACTAATTTCTGTCTTCTCCTCAACTCACATCTCAAAGTATTTTCTATCCATCATTCAAGGCTCAATCCAAATATCAACTCATTTGGGAAAACATTTTTGATTCTTTCACATGGAAGTGATCTCTTTTTTAAAAATGTTCTCAATATTTATTTGTATTTCTTTTATGAAACAATTGTTTTCTCCCTAGCATTATAGTTAAGTTCTTGTTGTGACCTTCTGTGGGACATTAAAGACGATCACAAGTTCCTTGACACTCTTCACATTGAAGCACCAGAGAGACTTGTATTCCCTTTCTTTGAAACCACTGGGCTCAGTGACTCTCTGAGCCACAGAATATGTTGGAAGTGATCCATAATCCTGTGACAGGTTTTAGGCTTGGGCCTTAGGAGACTGGTAGCTTCTTATCTCTGAAACACTTGTTCTGGGAAGCCAAACTCCATGTCGGAGGTCATATCTTGTAGCCACAATGCTGGAGAGAGTACATAGACTCTGGTGTGACAGTCCTAGCTGAGCCCTGCCTTCCAGCCATCCCTTCACAAACTCCAGATATGTAGACACTCTGGCCCAACCACCAGCTAAATACCACCGAGAGACCTCTATCAACACCACACAGAACTAAGAATTGCCCAGCTGAGCCCTGTCTGAATTCATAAGCACCAAAATTGTGAAATATAAGAAAATGGTTATTGTTTTAAGCAACTATATTTTGGGGGTTTTGTTATGCAGCCATGATTAACCATAACACTTTTCTCCTGGGGCTGTGAGTTTTTTTAATGTCAAAAACTTTGTATATTTACTTTTATATAGTTACAGTAACCACCACTATGCCCAGGTACTTAAACAGGGCAGGATTTTTTTTCTAGAAGTTTCTCCAATTGCTCAAGTGTGTTTTTCTAAGAAAGGGGTTTTCAACCTTAGCTACACATTAGAAGCAGAGAGATTGTGAAATCCTGGTGTAGGACACAGACATCTGTGAAATAGAGTTATTCCTTTATAAAATGGGAATAAAGCAGAGCAAAAAACAAATGCTTCTTTATGTCCGAGAGATAAATGAGTAGATGGATTAAGCATTTACACTTGATCTCATGGAAGTATGGAACATTAGTGATTAGTGAAGACTCATTTCATTATGGACTGTATTGTAGTTCCCTTCATTTGAGGAGATGATGGGGACTGCATTTCAATCTAGTAGATATTCCAGTAAATCCAGTATCTGTAGATGTTTATAAAACACTACTATTCACTTCACCTTATTCTGAGTGGAAATGGATGCTAGAGAAAATGTCTGAGATACTTATCCTGTTCTCAAGACAGTTATATTTTTGTCTTATAAATTATGTTAAGGATATAGAACTAACATACATGATTCAGTAAAAGTGATACTTGCTAGAATATGTTTGTTTTGCTAAATTATGTGGTGGAACGTATTGGTGGAGTTTGGAGGAAGGGAGATAAATGAAAGATAAAACGGTCAAAGAAGTAAATGATAGGCATAATTTGGCCAAGGAAAGGGAATGCCAGTCAAAAAGACAAAACACAGAGATAAAATGAGCTTGGTGTGTTTCTCTGTTTGAGCATGTTGGGGAGGAGGAGGAAATGAGGATAGGAAGGTTTTATGGGAGGAACTATGAAAAAGATCTCAAAATTTTTCAAGTCTTTAAAAAATTTACAATTCTATGATTCAGAGCAACACATAAACCATTTAATTCCTGGTTATTTGAGCAAAGGTAACACTTTGCATGGGCAAACTAGTAATATTTTAACAGTTTTCAACTTCCTCTGCTCAAACCTTGACCTTTTCCCCCAAGGAGATGAGTCTCCCACCTCTGTCCGGGCCTAACCAAGGGACAGATACAGAAAGTAATTTTCTTATTTGGGTAATTAGTTATCAGCCTATCAGAATATCTAAATGTAGAGCAAGCAAACAGCGTTCCCAAGACTCTGGGATCTTGAACACAGGATGATAACCTAGGTGTCCAGCATGTAGGAAGGGGAAGGATTCCTGTCCCTGTGCAATCTCCCAGATACCAAGGGGAGAATTGGGAATCTGTTCCTCTTTAAATGCATATTCCTCAAACCCCACTTTTCTGTGGCTCTTTTTTTTTTTTTTTAATTAAAGAGCAATTGAGCTTCATACATCAATTTTCTAACTGCTGTTAACCCCAGTATAAGTTTTTAAATCATACCTGTAAGTACATTTATGTATGTGTATTTGCTTGTGTTTATGTGTGGTTTGCTGAAGGTAGAGCAGAACGGAGAGGAGCTCTCCCTCTTTGGAGCTTGCATTCTATCAGAGGAATAAGATATTTAGCAATGACATGTTTAGTTATATATTGGATACATTCTTTAGAAGGATATACAGTTTTAACAAATTTTTCCAAAATGAAGAGAATTATCTGTTCACATCTACTCTAGAATCTTAGTCTTATACATGAGAGTTAATTTGTAAAAATAAATAAATAGGTGTTCTGATGTCATGCCTAAATCTCATAAACAGGCATGTGAACTGGTCTTTAAAGGGGAAACTGCTCACTGTGCAGAGGTAATGTGTGGTGACAATAACCAGGCTCCTTGGGGCCTTTTGGTAAGTGATCATTGAAAGGGCGAGGAGTACGCCCTCCATCTTTCCCCAGGGTAAGGGCTACGCCCTCCATCTTACCTTGGATCCTCCATTTTTGGGCAGCCATGTGCTCGGCAAGGCTTCTTCCCGGAAGCCCAAGCCTCTGCTAGCCACACCCAGGATTTCTTTAAACTAACCAATCACAATCAAGGGAAGTGCACGCCATAGATATGACCACATCCTGTGTAAAAAGACACCGACTTGCGCCTGGCCAATCGGCAGGGCCCACAGTCCTTTCTCCTCCCCTTACTCCAACCCCCTATAAAACTCCTCTTCCCACAGGGCTAGCTCTCTCTCTGCCACTTGCTGCTGCGTCAGTAAGGAGGGTAGGGGAGCCAAGCCCAGGCTTGAATAAAGACTCTTATGCTTTTGCATCGGACATGGTTGGCTCCCTGGTGTGGTTTCTTGGGGATCCTGAAATCTGGGCATAACAATCATGTCATCTTCCTTGGGGACCAACTTCCATGTTGCGACAGGCAAGTTAATGAGCCCTTCACCTGCTGGTAACTATCGGCGCTTAATAAGGATAAAACAGAGCTAAAGCGCTTTCAGAAAGTGCCATCAGAAAGGGTTAAAACAGAAAAGTTTCTAGTCAAATCAATTAATTAAAATTTTTAAACAACCAAAAAAAACTATTTGGCTTTTATCTATCACAATGTTTTGGTTCCATTTGGCTGAATCACTTTAAGGTGTTGGTCCTCTGGAGAATGTGGGTGGTAACTGAATAATTTCAGGATCAAGGAAAGATGAGCATTTATTTAGAATTAAAATTTAATAAATTTTTAAAGCCATACTTTTAATATAAAGAATTTGGAGGGTTTTACAATTATGATTCTTTGCCTATGAAATGAATACTCTGTTGACCTCAGGGTATTTGTTAAAATGACCAGGAATGATTCATCATTCAAGCTCTAGTTTCGAACATAGCCATGACTATCATCGCTAAAAACAACAAAAGCCTTGCCCTTCCTTTATAACAGTATTATTTTATATCTCTACAGAGGCAATGCAGCCATTTGAGGAAAGGCTTTCATAAAATCACATCTAATAAATGGCAGAACTGGGGTTTGGGTGTACTGATGCCAGACCCCATTCTTTTCTCCATTTTACTGCAACTAATTCTAACTCATCGTCAGCTGAGAGGGTGCCATTAATCTGACTATGTTTGTCCCTGCACTAGGGGATGGCCTACTCCCAAATTTGAGGCCATTTCACATTTTCTGACTCCAATCCATTTTCTTATTCCCTTAGTGGGTTTTAATATTTGGATTGGACATGGCTCCCTCTCCTTCCTTTGGCTTCTCAAGGACAGAAAAGAGGGAAGGAGCTTCCCTGCTGTGTCAGTAGTGAGGACCCTTATCACCACGCCTTCATCTTAATCTTAGAATTTAGGAGCACAAATGGGAAACTTTCACAAGTTCACTTTGTGACATTTCTCACTTTCAGGGATGTAATTTTTAAAATGCCCCAACCAATTAATTAATTTTTTTTAAGTAGCAGAAAATTCCCTTCTGGACTTACGTTCCATGTGCTGAATTTGAGCCCGGAGCCCTGAGTTTTACTGCAGGAAATAAGGAGCTATAGTGAAAATGCTGACACAACCTCTACCATAGAGGTGCTAGCAGGCGCAGCTATAATAAATAATGTGGGAAATATGTTACATTTCAAGGCAATTACATGTTCAGCCATCTTTAGGATAGCTGGCCCATGAAGAGTAAGGATTAGGTTTCTGTGACAAGTGTAAAAGACCCATGACTCATGAATGCCGCAAGGTACGAATGAATTATAAGAGCTGAATGAGAGCCACGTAATTACCTATCATAGGTAAAAAAAATATTCTGTTTATTTGCAGGAGAGAAAGATGGTAAAACTCAGCCAGGGCATTTCTGCCAGCTTGGGATTTGACCCACAAGGCTGGAGGTACTGAATGTTGGGCAATGCTCTATGAACTCAGTGAGCACTGCCATATGCACAAAGAAGCTGAGTTTTATTCTTGACCTTTCCTTCATCTAAATATATGTTCAGTGGACAGTAAAGTGATGACTTATGTTCCCAGAAGGATGAGGCTGTCTGTGCGCCTGCAGATAGTAAAGTGGCCAGGGGAACAGCCCAGTGCTGCTCAGGCTGTATTCTCCATGGCATGCCCTGTCTTGTCTCTTGATTGCTACATTCATTCCTTTTTCTTTAGCTGAGCATAAGACAGTGGCTATTCAGGTGCCTCTTCCCAGGGGCTATTCACCTGTAGGTACGGGAAGTTTGCTTTCATTTCTCTTCCTCCTTAAGTGCCTTAAACAAATCTGGGGGTAATGAATTAGGCTGTGTGAGTTGCAGATTCTCCTCTCCTGTGTCTGGCTTAGGTCTCCCATAGCAGTTTCTAATTCCCCAAACATGGTGCTTGTACTTGGTGCACTGTGTTTCCACAGCCTGTTGACCAAGTGCATCCTTCTCTAGATTGTAAGCTACCTGAGGAGAGAAACTGCATCTTTCTTATTTGGCATTATAGCCTGGCACATGGTGGATGCGCTGTAAACAAATTAATCAAATAAAGAAGTGCAGTCACTCCTCATGGGTTAAGACATTTCATATGTCCATTTATTCCACAAACAATGTTTTTTTGATCCTATGTGCAGGCATTGGTTTAGTCATTTTGGTATAGGTGAAACAGACATCTTGCCCTAGAGGGGCACTAATTTTAGTAGGGAGCTTAACCAAGTGAATAAACACAATATAGTCTAACAATGACTATATAAAACAGTGGTATGGACCAGATAGAAAGTTAGCAAGAAGGAAGAGTGACCAGTTCAGCATATATCACTTATTAACTAGACACTGATAATATTTGGTCTTGTATTATTAGTTATCAATATGTTTATTCACCCGTAGGTAGAGGAAGTTTGTTCTATTACCCCAAATAATCACCAACCATATCTTCTACATCTTTATAACATCTTGAATACCTAGCATAGAGCTTGCTACAGCTATTAGTAGATAGTTACTTAATAGGATGTTATGATGGGAGTAGAAAGACTGGAATATGACTTAAGTTAAATTACTTAGGTTTGAATATTAATCTTCTACATACTGGCCTATGACCTTGAGGTCATGTTACACCTTGGTTAAACATTAGTTTCTTTTCTATAAATGCTATGTATCCTACAGTTTTATTTTGAGAATTAACAAACCATAATTAACCAGATTTTATGTGCTTAGTAAGTGTTGCCTTTTTTGTTCTAAATAAATATTTGTCAGTTTATTGATGGTCATGAGATAAATTACATGTTGTACTAAAAATATAGACAGTTGGAAGTTGTGGATGTGGTGATTTTCTTGAGATGGCTTAGTGTTCAGGGCATTTAGCTGTTTGATGGTACTCAGTTTAGGGTGCATTGTGTAATGGAATAACATTTGTTTAGTTTCACTGCTGGTAGGATTATGTGGGTAAGTCTCTTCATATCACTGTGTCTCCATAAGTTAACCTGTAATTATTTATCACAGCGGTTCTCAACCTGTGGATTGCGACCCCTTTGGGGGTCGAAAGACCCTTTCAAAGGGGTCACCTAAGACCATCGGAAAACACATATATAATTACATATTGTTTACAGTAGCAAAATTACAGTTATGAAGTAGCAACGAAAATAATTTTATGGTTGGGGGTCACCACAACATGAGGATCTGTATTAAAGGGTCGTGGCAGTAGGAAGGTTAAGAACCACTGATTTATCAGAACTCTCCATTCAACTCATAACTGGAAGAGCTACTAAAAGAGGCAGAAGAGCAGTAATAGTGAGAAGTAATTACCACCATTCATCACTTTACTTCCCTCATTTTGTTCTCCACATGTGGGGAAGCACAGATCATGTTAAGGCAAAGGAGAGAGAGATCTTATTTTATTGACCAAATTCTTTAAAATTTTTGATGGGATCTCAGTGGTGGTTTCCATATTCCTGATAGAAGAACTAGTGGGAACTGTGCATTGTGTGTGTGTGTGTGTGTGTGTGTGTGTGTGTGTGTGTGTGTGTGTGTGTGCGCACGCGCGCAAATGTAACTGACAGTAGCCAGACCACAAAGGGAAAATAGGAAGGTCCTAAGACCGTAACAGCAAATGATTTGCTTTGCTCATCACCTGGGTCACACAGTTTCTGGGACTTTTACATTCTGGATGGTGTAGGCTGAAGCTAAACTGGCCGATCCCTCTTGAGGGCCATTTATTCATTTTAAACTTGTTCACTCAGGGAAAGAATAAGAAAGAGAAAGCCTCAGGAACCCAGATTTATATTTTTATATTATAATTTTTAACATGGCTGAGTGCGGTATCCCACTTAGACAATCATTTGGTTAAATAATTGACAGGTATGTAGTTGCTTTGACTCGGAGATATCCTGACGTGTTCCACTTTTGATAACAGAGAACCTAGTGAATTAAATTATTTGAAACTGTCCTCTGCTGTCGGAGGTATGAGTAGATACCTTTATAAATACTGTATTTAATTTTGGCTTAATAAAAAATGTGCAAGTGAGCCACAGTATCTCAGAGAGGTTCTCTTTAAATATTTGCAAGACTGTATTAAGTAACATATTAAAGTACATGCATTATTGCTTATGTATACATTTTTCATTCCCCGACAAAGCCATGATTATTCAGGAGGTTTAAAATAACATGCACTAATTTATTATCACTGGTTGTAAAGACTTTAGAAGGGTGCACTGAACATTATGTTAGCATTGATGTGTCAATCTTTCAGTTAAAGGATGGCACGTCTGAATCCCAGAACAGCCTTAATTAACAGAAAATAATTAGCATCATTTCCCCAGCAGAGAATATGAGGGATTTTTTTTTCCAACAGAATCCATTGATTGATAATTAAGGAGGAGTTAGTTGTAATAAAACTCCCAGTATTGCAATTTCTAATTGGCCTTTCAGGACATTTTACAGTTACAGTTACTTTGTTCCAGGCGTTTTCTGCCTTTTGAAGAGTTTTAATAAGACTCTTTCCCCTCCAAAGCGGAGGCTCTGCAGGTGACAGAGGAAAAGGACGTGGTGACACACGGGAGCACATTGGTGCCAGGTGGGCTGAGTGGCGGCTGGAAAGGTGTTCCTTCTCTTTTAAGTTTTTGTGGACACCATCTTTCCCTCCTTCAGGCTGACCTTGTTCCTGGGACATGCAAAGTCGGCCTGAGGGTCTGTCTCTGCAGGAAGTGCTCTGCAGCCTGGGACCCTTTCCTCCCTCGATCTGATGCCCAGGTCTCTGAGCATCTCTTCTTTAAGCACTTAAACAGATGCAGGCTTGATAAAACCTCCAGCCCAACACCTCCTTTTTGTTAATTTCCTCTTTCTATGTCTGCCCTTTTGTATGCAAAACACAGAGAGGAACAACTTTGATGTGCATGTTGTAGAAAAATTGGAAACTATAGAAAATTAAAGAAGAAAATAAAAATACATTCTACTGAATACACTTTAATATAACCACTATAATTTTGGAGTGTTTCCTTCTGGTCATTTTTCTATGCATTTTTTTACATAATTGAGTTCACGTAAGTTGTTTTGAAACATGCATTTCTAAAAATTTAGTTTTCTTATCCTCAAAACCTGCAAATGTGTACTGACTTTTTGACTGAACTGAAGTAGATGTTTGCTGTTATGATTTGCTCTTTGATGACTCATTTTACTGAGTGTAAGAATACTGCTTTCCTTTCATACAATATTTTTATATTTGTTTGTCTTCATTTGAGATGTAACAATAAAATTTGACCTTACTTTTTTATTAGTATAACATGTAATTTAGAAAAATAAATTAAGCAAATTAGATAAATAACTTGTAGAAAGAAGTATGATATTAATTTCATAATAAAAATTGGTAAATATTTGTTATTTGTTTTAACTAAAAGCAGTTATGTGATGTAATGCAAAAAATGTACAAGCCATGGATCATTTTACTGACTTTTAAAAAGATAATAATCCTCTCATAGAAAGTAGCCCAAAAGAAATTTAAAAAATAAACTTTTGATAGACTATTTGAAGACATAGCCATTCATAAATATTCCCATCATTTGAAAAAAAAAGATGTTCAATTTAAAGGAAACAAGAAGAAAATAGGAATTGTAAAACTGGAATAAAAATTTGTTAAACAAATAAATGTAATAAAAATATGCACTTAAAATATTTGGTTATATTTACATTTCATTCTGTAAATGTTAAAAAACCAATGGGAATTATAAATAAATTAGAAGATTTCTGTATAATGGACTACAAGAATATAATAGATGCTGGGAAATCCATATATATAAAAGGCTAAGTGACCAACCATCCATCCATCCAACTGACCGACCGACCGACCAGCTGTACATATAACGCACACTGGCAATTTAAAAATAAACATTGACTCACATATGCACGATACATATAAAGCTCTTGCTGGTGCCAATCACACGTGTGTGTTTCAATGTCATTGTCAATTGTGAATTTGGTTGACACTTCTATTATAGAGAAAGGATGAATAGCGATATTAAAATATTTCTTCTAATTAATTTCCTTTCAATATGCACAAGTCAGTGCACCAGGCCAGTAGTGTTAAATGAAAATAAATTGGAAGATTTCTGTATAATGGACTACACAAATACAATTGGTAGTCAATATTTTCATTTGACTAATTTTGTAAGAAAGTAGAGTTCAATAGACTATTGGGTGGGCAAACTTTTTGACTCGAGGGCCACAATGGGTTCTTAAACTGGACTGGAGGGCCAGAACAAAAGCATGGATGGAGTGTTTGTGTGAACTAATATAAATTCAAAGTAAACATCATTACATAAAAGGGTACGGTCTTTTTTTGTTTTAGTTTTATTCATTTCAAACGGGCCGGGCCATAGTTTGCCCATGGCTGGCTTGAGACACAAAATATCACTAAAAATTTAAAAATTTCCACTAAATTAAAGATGTATATTTCTATTAAGTCACATTCACTTCTCTCAATTCCTCTCACATGAGTATTGAGGTCTCTTTTCTTCCACACATAATAAATAGTTGACTGCATCTGTGGAAGTACACAAAGTAGGTCAGGGGGACATGGTTTGATTTGGGGGAGTTTTGGGGGGCTGGTATTAGCCATTGCCCTCCAAGGTCATCGAGATATGTCAGTAATCTCCCTTTTATAATACTAGCTTTGGATTGCACAGTTTCTGCTGATCTACAGGATGAATTACAAAAATATATCCTTATGTAATATAATGAATTTGCTGATCATAATTAAATATCAACCAATTTCATTTTAGAGAGGACACCAATCCTCAAATATTAGATCATTATAAAGTCATTTATATTTACTTATATTTTGTGGGCCTCAGCTAACTCCCTCTCTTAATTGTCTAGAGTTTTTCTAAATTAAAACTTGAGTTGGTTTAGCCATTAAGATTAAGAAGAAATAAATGATTTTTAAAGTACAAAATAAATTATAAAGTTCCTCTATTATAACATTGGTATATACTAATATCACATTTAAGATATTCTTTAAAAATACTTGTGCAATGTGTAAATACACACACGGGCAACCCATTACAAAACTCTATTCAGTGTTCCATGATGTAAGTACAAGCCATCCAATGAAAGTTGGCCAATTTATACAACCCTTGTATCAAGATTGAAAAATTTTTTATTGTAACCTTTTTTTTAGCCACGAATGATAGACACTACCATCTTGAATTCTGAATTATCTACAACATGTGTTGTTTATTCTCCTGTGTCTTCCTTTCTTTTTGCCTCTTTTGGACCCATAATGGTTGACAAAATTTTGCATGTGAGAGCTCCTCACATTCCATATATATGTTAAGGTTAGGTTCTACAGTATCAGAAAACCCCAAATTATAGTGGTTTAAGTAAGACAGGGTGTAATTTTTTTTTTTCATGTGAAATTCAGAGACTTGAGCTCTGTCCACATCACTCCTCTGTCTTCCCTAAAATGTGGTTTTCATCCTGCTGGCCCAAGATGGTGGCATCTTTATTCTAGAAAGCAGGATGGGTAAAAGAATGAAGAACAGGTGGCAAACAATGAGCACAAATTACTTCTGAAAAGAAAATTTATTCCTTGGAGCTACCAAAGACATTTCTGTTTATTTCCCATTAAACAAAACTTAGTCCCAAAGCCTCATGAAGCTGCAAGACAGTCTGGGGAAATGTAACTCATTATTCTAGGAGGCCATGTACCCAGATAAAAGTCTCAGGTACTGGGGGGGAAAAGACTCTGGGGCAACCTAGTTGTGCATGAACATATGATTAGTAAAGTGAATGGGTAAGAAATATATCAGCAATGAACGGGACAGGTAAGGGAATGAAGCTATTGAAGAATGTGGTTTCACTTTAGCCTGATGACATAGGCAGTTCTGCAGCAAAAGTTGATCACAAACCTGTCCCACCCAAGACAAGGAAAGGGGCCTTTGGAATTCTATTGTAGTCATTCAATAGTCATGGGCCACATTTTTTCTCTCTCTCAATAACTAATTGATTAGCTTCCCCACATTTGGTGATTCTGTAGGGGAGCAGAGCCAGGAAGATTGAGAGGGGAGAGTGTAGACAGGTGGGGGTATTTTGTTCTTTAGAATTATAGATAAATATATATGTATATATATATTAGAGGTCCGATGCACGAAATTCGCTGCCTTGGCCCATCGCAGACCCGGCTTCATCTGGGAAGGTCGTCCAGAAGGACGTCTGGAAGGTCATTCAGCTGTCCAGTCTAATTAGCATATTATGCTTTTATTATATATATGCATATATATATACATATATACATATGCACATATATTTATATACTATATGTATATAATTATGATAATAGGAATTTGAGATCACTAATTCAGTAAGTTATTTGATTATACTAGTATAATTTAGACCCCCAAAAAATCTCTTTAGCATAGCATCTTCATACACTTACCTTGAGTATAAACAAATGAACAGTCTGCCATAAGAGTTCTAGAAACTGCTGGCAAGAAGATTCTGAAACAACTGATGATCTCTTGGGGAAAATAAATATACTTGGGTATACGGAGTGTTTGTATCTTTCTTTTTTCTATTTCCTTTGTGTTTGTTTGTTTGCCTTATCTTTGATGCACACATAAAAGAAAGAGCTCAAATAGATTATAACTGTTAGAATTTTTTTCCTTAAGACAAAATAAAAGTACTCTTGTCCATAAGGCCATCAAAAATCAGTGGGAACATTTGGTGCAATCAATCTATTACAAACCAATTTTATAGCTATATAATGAGATCTAATTGCTGCTTTATTAGTCTGGATAATATTAAAAGTGTCAGTAATTGCTTTGCATTTAAGTTGGTTTTCCAATTTAAATTGCATATCCAATACATTACCATTAACTTATGTACTTCTTTTATTTAATAGATTTTTTCCTTCCTAGTCCACATTTATAGAATTTCATTTACCTAACTAGTTGAAATGGGAAAAGGAGAGACATGAGAATATTACACAGTAAAATGCTTGCATTTCTGGGATGCTGCAATATATCTTTCATACTGTAAACCTGAATGGTTTTGAATAGTCTGAGATACCTATCTGACTTATTGTCTCCACTGTATGTTAAAGAAAAACCGAGCAAAGGTACTCTTTTATCAAGAAGTATACAGAATGCTATTAATTGTTGAAATAAAAAGATTAGCCATTTCCAATTCCTTTTATTCAATCACGTTAATTAATAGATCAAGGTAATACTTAATGAAGTAACTCAGTGATTTGTTATTGGGGGCAATCAGGCAGATAAAAGGGAATCAAATAGATCATTTATATAGTTATTTTAGATTTCTGAGGAAATACAGGCCATGCTCTGAGTATTAATCATCAAATCCTATAACTATAACCTCTAAAAAATCTTTATTTTCTAAAAGTGGCATATATTCAATTTTTGTTAGTCAATACCACCTTGAGATAACTTAAACTCTCCATGAAAGTCAGCAGAAGCCTAATAGTAATAGTGAGAAAAATTCCATGTTTCTTAAACCTGAATTTTCACATCAGGGACTGTGGGTCAAAAAAAAAAATCATACAAAGGACAAAGAACACAGCAGTCTCCTATGAGTTGTAAGTTTGGAGCTTCTGTGCTATCCATTTCTTCTCCACCGCAAGGTCAATTCCATCCCCCAGAACCTTTGTCTCTCACTCTACCATCCTTACTCTTCAAGGTCACTTCATTTGCCTCCTACGGTTCTTCTTGTAGATCCTTTTGCTTCTACATGAAGCCAGAATGCCCCATTTGACACACTAATTCAGCCATGTTATTTCTGGTGTTAATTTACTTCAGGGTCTGCACATTTCTCTCATGGTGAGATCAAAACACGTGAATGAGACTTTATCTAGAAATAGGGTTTTTGAAAATGTAATCAAGTGAGGCTGAGGTCAAAACAAATTAGAATGGGCCCTAAATCCAATGACTGGTGTCCTTAGAAGAAGAAGGAAGTTTAAACAAGAGACACAGGGAGAATGACATGAGATGACAGAAGCAGAGATTGAAGTTATGCTGCCACAAACTAAGGGATGCAGGATGCCAAGAATCATGAGCAACTACCAGAAACCAGTAGAGAAGTATTGCTATGAATTAAATGTGTCCACCAATTAATACATTGTAGTCTGAATCCCTAATGTGACTGTATTGGGAAAGAGAGCCTTAAGAAGGTAATTAAGGCTAAATGAGATGATTAAGGCAGGGCTCTAATTTGATAAGACTCTCTCTCTCTCTCTCAACATTTATACAAAGAGGTCATGTAGTGATACAGCTAGAAGGTGGCTGTCTACAAACCAGGAAGAGCAGCCTTAATGGAAATCAGCCCTGCTGGCATCTTGATCTTGGACTTCCAGGCTCCAGATTGTAAGAAAGGCCACTGTTGATAAGGACACCCCGTCTGTGTATTTTGTTATGGCAGCCCAAGCTGACTCATACAGGCATAGAAATGGCTCATTGTCTGAGCCTCCAACTAGGGCTCTATTATGCTGACACCTTGATTTTGGACTTCTGGCCTCTAGAACTCTGAGAATAAATTTCTGTTGTTTCAAGCCACCAAGTTTGTGGTAATTTTTTTACAGCAGCCTTAGGAAAGGAATACATTCTCCAAGCCTCTCCTATTTTTCTATCTGCCTCTGCCCCCCTTTCCTTAGTTAATGTTCCACACCCTTCAATTTTCTGCTCAGTTCTTTATTTCATTTTTTAACTTATTGATTTGAGAGAGAGACAGAGATCAATGTGTTATTCCACTTATTTATACATTCCTTGGTTGTGACTTGTATGTGTCCTGACCAGGGATTGAAACCCCTAGCCTTAGTGTATTGGGATGACACTCTAACCAAGTGAGCTACCTGGCCATGCCCCTCTGCTTACTTTTTTAGAGAAGCATTTTCAGGTTTCCCACATAAATCAGATATAGCTTTCACATAATTAATGAAGCAAAAATCACAAAGGAATATGTATATATGCATTTATTTATTTATGTTTACTTGGGAGACTATTTTACTTATATATGTCTCAAGAACTGGGTTTTAAAGTCTCAAAGGTAAACAGCAACCTTTTCTGTTTTGTTCATCATTTCATCCCCCAACATTTGGTGAATGAATTAAATGGGGGGTGAGGGAAAGAATAGCTTTGGATGATTTTAGAAGAACCAGAATGTATCAATAGTGAACCTCTCGTTAATTGTTACATATATTTGAGCAAGTCACTTCATCTCTCTAGGAATTTTTTCCCTCACTTGTGAAGTAGGCAAGTGAATTAGATTATTTTCTGAGGCCCAATACAATTCTAACAGTCTGTGGAGCTGTGATTTCTTCTGTTGAAAATTCTTTCTGAGACACTGGTTGCAAATACATGTTCAAGCTCATGTGCCTGTGAAAAATAGGTCAGATTCAAGACCAAATTTTACAGTCAGTATTGATGTACCATTTATTGTGACTTGAAAGTGGTGGACATTGAAAAAATGAGTGTTGACAGTTATATTCCAGAAGCCTCACACTGTGCCTGGTAATTTTAGGTACTCAATAATGTTTGTTGACATAATTAATTAAGGCAGGGACTAAATTTATGTGCGGAATGGAGACTTTTTACATTGCAACACCAAGATATACTCAAATTGTAGCATCATTGTTCTCTGTTACCCCAAATAGTGGTGACTGAAACCAATATGAGAGTTTAGAAGATCAATATTTTTCATTTTTTTCTTATTCTAGTCTTCTAAATGCCTTTATCATTGAAAAAAAAAGCCCCAGAAAGGAATCAAGGAAGGTTAAAACTTAAAACCAGACATCCAAGATAATTAGATTCATTCTATTTCAACTCCATCATCAGCTGGGTCCTTGGAGTCTGTCAATGGGGAAAATCTGGGAAGAAAATGGAGATTTTCAAAAAGTTACTTAGCTTCATGCAGGATTTTGAAAGCAACCACTATGGGGCTTTTCTTCTTTTTCCCCCTGTCTGGTCTGATCCTGAGTCTCCATCCAACATGCTGTGATGCTGGTAATTTGTTAAATATCGTGCAGATCCTCAGCTCCAACTGAGGCTTTATATCTTGCACATGTTGGGCAGTAATTGGGGATTTGTATTTTCCACGGGGAAATTTATCTGAGTAGTAAGGTTTGTTTCTCTTTTATGAAAGGATTGCTTTTTTTTTTTCTTGGATGGGCTGTTGTGATTTCTGATTGGATTTTTTTAAGGGATGACCTGTGCCACCCCAGTATGGTGATTATGATTTCTAATGCTGATAATTTATTGCCTTAGGCAAGGGATGCCAGGAGCCCACCTTCTACAAAGGAGCATTTCAGGGACCACTAAGAAAGCGAAGTGTTGTCTATTATGTACTCCCCAATTAACGGAAATAAATTAACTGGTCTCCTTTGTAACACTTATTATAGAAAAAAATAAATACTTAGCCCTGCCAGTGTGGCTCAGCAGTTAAGTGTCGACCCAGGAACTAAGAGGTTGCCAGTTTGATTCCTGGTTAGGGTACATGCTCAGGTTGTGGGCTTGATCCCCAGTGTGGGGCATGCAGGAGGCAACCGATCAATGATGTTCCTCTCTCATTGATGTTTCTATTTCTCTATCCCTCTCCCTCCCCCTCTCTCTAAAATAAATAAATAAATAAATAAATAAATAAATAAATAAATAAATAAATAAATATTTGCTTAATCGTCATTTTTCTTGCTAGAATTTGTTAAGTTCCTTGAGAGGGCCAACACTTGTTAAGAACGCCATATATGTCCAAATTCTTGGAGAGAAAAGAATTCTACATTTTTTTCTTGGTGCAAATGTAGGCCTGCTTGCCTGGGCTGTGGGAGGTTCTCAAAGAGGGAAGTTCTAGCCCCCAAAGTGAAGTCAGAGGCAAAGGCTAATGTGTAGGGTGATGCCACGGAATAGGACTGAAATACAGAGGAAGGGTGGAATGAGGGAAGAAAGGAAAGCTAGTATAAGGATGCATTGTTGAGTTGACCAATGCTGTGGATGTCTGGTGCTCATTGTCCTGGGACCTTCTCAGAAGTCATATAGAAGGCATGTCACATGTATCAGCCAGGTTCAATAAGAAACCGCATTCATTACCTGCCATGCTCTGTTGGTGGACAGTTACCCCAACTTTGAATGCCCTATAGCGTAGAACTGTGCCTGTGCAAATACCAAGCAGGGCCCAAGGTGGGGGTCCCAGGAACCCTGGGACAGTAATGAGTGTCACATTGTTTCTGTGAGATTCAGGCACTCACTGTCAGAGTGCATCTAGAAGTTTGTGCAAAACCGTTGACTTGTTAGGACTGAATGCAAAGGTGAGTCTGAGAGGATGTGAGGTGGTGCAAAAATCCTGCCTAATGACAGTAGTCACTCCTTTCATCTAGACAAGCGTCATGTCAACATAGAGGCTAAACCACATAGAGCCTGTGAGTTAAATAGTTCTCTCATCTGTGTGATACACACTGGGCTAGCTTACTTCTATTCAACATAATAAGCAGCAACGGATTAATTCAATAGCATATTATCATTTGCTAGGATGTTCTTGTTCATCAGCACAGGACTGGAGTTTCTTAGTTCCAGAACTTCCATGGATTCCGGAAGATGGTGCTCACTATCATGGTGATAAATACTTAACAACCAGCCCCCCACAGAAAAAAAAAAAAAAGCCTTGGTTGATAGTGTTGCTAATTTCCATATTGTAAATACTTTCACCATAGCCAGTTTCAAGCAACCAACGAGATGTACACAATCTAATCTTGACAGTTACTATTAAGTCAACTCCAGTGTACCATTGAGTGTTCCATGGCTACACAGAGCAGGAGGTTCTATAGCAAAGTGGTTAAGATCATAGGATTTAATACCTGACTCTATTACCTGCACAACTTTAGCAAATTTTCTCTCCTCTCTATGCCTCAATTTTCCTTCTCTAAGATGAACATAACAAAATTACCGTCTCATAAAATTACTATGCAGATTGAGATTATCCATGCAAAGCATTATCCTTTTACTCCTTGGTAACTAGAACAATGTAAGTGCAGGAATGTAGGCCACATGGTGGAAAAAGAGTGAAGCATTAATGAGTTGGGAAATAACAGAGCTTAAATAAAATTTTGTACTTTAAAATGACAAAAATAACAGAATAGATTTGAAATGTTGCAATTCTACTCTTGCATTCCACTTGCACTAGGCATAACGTAAAAAAGAGCTCTTTCTATAAAGGAATCCTTATATAGAAAAGGGGTCAAGAAAACTTTTACTCAGTTTATAGAAATATTAATAGTAGAGACTATACTGTAATCAAACAAAATAGAATTTCTTTATGGGTCACCTTCTGAAGACTTGGATATTATTTTGTTCTGAGAAAATTTTGTAAGGCTCTTACGGACCTGTCAGCAGTATTTTTTTATCAAGAAAACAATGGAATAAATAAAGAGGTCAACCAAAGGACTTGTATGCATGTATATAAGCATAAGCGATGGATGTGGACAACAGGGGGTGAGGGTGAGGGCGGGATTCCACCCATTGGGGCAATAAGGACACATTTGTAATATCTTAATCAATAAAGGGAAAATAAATTTAAAAAAATGAAAGCAAAAATTAAGCTAATTCAATAGGAAACTTTTTAATTGGCATATTTGCATTTAAACTGTGAACACACTGATTTTTAAAAATATATATTTTATTGATTTCAGAAGAAAGAGAGAGAGTGAGAGAGAGAGAGAGAGAGAGAGATCAATGATGAGAGATAATCATTGATCAGCTGCCTTCTGCACGGCCCACACTAGGGATAGAGCCCATAACCCGGGCATGTGCCCTGAATGGGAATTCAACCATAACCTCCCGGTTCATAGGTTGATGCTCAACCACTGAGCCATGCCGGCCAGGCAGCACACAAATTTTACCGTATATATTCATCAGTAATTTTAAAAAAAACCCTTAATACAGATAATGCTTCCTTCTAGTAATAAAGAGGTATTCAGTTGTTTTACTTTATGAACTTGGATTAATTCAATTATATTTTCTTCAAAGTGCCCTTCTTTATAGGGGTTTCTCTTTAATTGAGAATTGCCTCACAACACATAATTTATCCTTAATTAGGGCAAATTGGTAAGGTTTTATTATGTGATATGACAAAGAAAGGTGGTTCATAGAGTCTATATTTTTTTTAACTGAGCAATCCCCACTTCCTCTAAAAAGAGATTCAAAAATTATTTTAGACCTAACAACCTCATTCTCCCCGGCATACAGGCTTGGAGCTTTGATTCCATCTTTGGTTTTTCCCTCATTTCTACAGTTAATCTTTATAATCTCTATGGTTGATCTTAAGTATTACTTGCCTCATAATCTTATTGTGAGTACTGTGTTAAACTAGTATGGATTTAAAACAGTATTAGACACATTTTAAGCTAGCCTGCTATATCTATCTATCTATCTATCTATCTATCTATCTATCTATCTATCTATCATCCATCCATCCATCCATCCATCTCCATTATTATAATGGGCACCATGATAAAGCCTCTTGCATGCAGTTTTCTACTTGAACTTTGACCGAGTTCCAGCCCTTTCTGCTCAGTCTAGAGTACTGCATGAACCTTACAATTGTATGGCTGGCCACAATTCCTCTCTTCTCCAGGCTGAGAGAGAAAGATTAGATTTCAATGTCTTACAGTTTCCCCAAACTGACATTTTGGCCCATCTCCCATGATATAACTTGTCAAAAACTTCCAAAGATCATTACCTTCAGCTTTTGCAATTTTTTCTCTGTTTTAACATGATACTTTAAAAACAGGCTAGAGGAAATGTACAGATTAACCAGAGAGGGAGAAATGTAAGGACTAAAGGAACAATAAAGAACATGGCATTTTTATCCCCCCAAATGCACTGGCTGAATAGCTGCGAAATATCTAGGGGAATCGAATATCTTTCAGAACCAATTTCTTTTGATTGCTCTTTCTTCAAGACACAGGGCATGATACCCACTAGGGTAAAAAAAAGTGCAATGATTGGAGCAAGTGTCTGAGAGTCCCAATGCTGGCTTCTCTTGCCTTGTCTGCTCCAAATGCAGAGAGTGAGACTGAGATAATGAGTTGTCATCAAGTAACAAGACCTTGTTTAAAACAAAATTGATACAGACTCATAGATATATAGAGAGAACTAGTGGTTGCCAGGGGAGGAGAGTTGGAGCACTGGGTTAAAGAGGTGAAGGACTAAGAAGCACAAATGGGTAATTACAAAATAGTCACAGGGAAGTAAGGAAAGCATAGGAAATATAGTCAATAGTATTGTCATAACTTTGTATGGTGTCAGCTGAGGTGTTGGAAATATCAAGGACACTATGTAAAGTATATGATCGTCTAATCATGAAATTGTACACCAGAAACAATACATAATAAATTTAAAGACCTTGTTTTTATCCAATAATCATGTGCAAGCTTATTTAGTCCTTTTACTTATTCAAAAATGAGGACTTAGCAAAGATCCAAATACAATGTCTAATTTGAAAAAAAAAGTATTGCTTTGAGTCAATCTTCAACTGGCAGCAGTACATTCCAATATTTTGAAATGATGTGGATTTCAATATTGGTAGCAAGTAAATAAATGAGCCCAAAAATCATGACCTTGTAATCAGTAAGTAAACCATCTGATATTTCAATTTTTCAAGGTTGTTTCCATTTTTAAAAGGAATTGGGGGGCCGATTCCCCCAGTGTACATTCTATCTAGATTATTACACATTCTGAAAAAATTATCTTGAACATGTCTCATCTCAAGGCAGGCTGAGAAATTTAGTAAATGCACTTAAATGTTTAGAAATTCTTAAATAGAGTGAAAATATGTTATAAAGGCATTAATGCTCAACCATATGCATTCAAAAAAAATTGTGAAGCTAACGGCATTACTTAGATTCCTGAGAATTTAGGTGTTGAAATAAGGTTTATTTATTTCTAAGGGGAAAAGCAACGTTTCTATTATGCAGTGTATGGGAGAGTGGTTTGTGTTTGGTAGCAGGCACTTGACATTTGGTTCGTCCCAGTTTCTGCTCCCGAGTAAAACCATATTGAGTAAGTTGACCCTCTTACCTTAAAGGTTACTGTTGCTTAACACATTGCAGATTTTTAACCTGGGGCCACAGCAAGAGCTGGAGGAAGGATTTCAAAACCTGTGCCCAACAGCACAATCAGCCCCATTATGTGACTTGTTTCATGTTACATCCATGCTTTATTGAGTCCTGCTTCTGACACATTTGTTTTAAAGGGATTTGTGTGCTTGCTTGCTGCTTCCCCCCAAGAGGAGATACAGGTTTCTGGAAAATAGTTGTTGTTATTGGTGTTTTTTTTTTTTTTACTCTCTGAAGCATAGATCAATTTGGAGAAGTTTATTTCCTGAGCACCAACATAGTGTTAACTTTCAATTGCTGAAGGCCAATTAGAATTCAGAATATTTAGAAATTCAGAGCCCTGCTGAGTGATTCCCTCTGTAGGAAACGCTGAGAGGCTTTGGGAGGAAGATTGAACTGGTGAAATTGACAAAAAGTGCTTTGTTCATAACTCTATGCAAGAAATTTTAGCATTATATCACCTTACCTATTTATATGCCTGTCTTCCCCATCTGACTATGCGCTCCTTGACAGCAAAACCAATTTAGTACTCATCTCTGTATCATCTTCACTCACCTGGCACATAGTGGGTGCTCAATAAATGTGTGAGTGGATAAATGAAATTTAAATGATTTCACCTTCCCCTTTGAACTCTCAGGAGCACAACAGCACACATCTTTGTGGAAGTAACATTCCTGTTTAATATCCTCTACTCCAATGATTTATAGCAGGAATATTATCACTAAGCAAGACGCTCTCTTATAAGCATTAAAAGGTGATTCTCAAACCCTTGAACACATAAAGAGGTGCAGAAGCCAAAGCCCATGGTGCTATAAGAACAGGGTATGTGGCCTCCCAAAAATTCTACCATTTTCTTGCCAAGGATGTAAAGTAGGACCAACATGAGACACCCCTGGTACTCCTCTAACGTAAGAGATGAACTGGGGCCACCAGGTTGCCAGGAACTTACTTGAGAAGTAACTCTTCATGTAGTCATCCATTGAACAGACACATATTGGGCACTGGGCAGTGTATTAGGTGCCGGAGAAGAAACAAAGACTAATAAAGGTGTGGTCTCTTCCCTCAAGATGTTCACATATATTTAGTGCTAAACATATTCTTTGGTTTCACCACTGTTATACAAATAGATATTAATTAATAATATTATTAACACATTGGGCATGACAAGTAATGTGCATTAAGTTTGCATCAAGTCATAGAGCATTTGATGTTCATTCATGCTCCTTTATTCAGTGCCTAAGATGCATTTGACACTGTAGGTGTAAAAGTGAAGGTGTGATATCTGCATTCAAGGACTCACATTACAGTGGTATTATCAGAGTAAAAGAGCCAGCTAAAGGTCTGCCAAATACTAACATGGAAAGTGGTTGGAGCAGAGAGGCCATCAAGAGAAGTCAACAATACAATTGAGTCTTCCCAAACACTGTGTGCCTAGTACTTTGGTTCAGTATAGTTCCTAAATAAAGGGGAAACTTAATTTTGTTGAAAAGAAGTTTTATGTGGGCAAAGAAAAATATTCCGACTCCACCAGTCACTAGCTATATTCTTTTGGATAAACTCCATCTCTCCGATTTTCATATGAGCTAAAGGAGCTCGAAGGCATTTTGGAATTGTAATGATAAACCAATATACAGGCACCCATCATAAAATGACTCTGGCACCATGCAGAACAGTATGGAATAAAATTCTAAAGTGAGGCTCAGTTTCCAGGTTGAAGCTCTGACTCAGAATCTCAGAGGGCATTCCTGATGAAAGTTAGCCAAGTGGATCTATCTATTATCTATCTATCATCTATCTATCTAAAATTTATCTGTCATCTGTCTATGGAGATGTCACTAGGATCTCTGTCGCTCTCCCACATCAATTAAATTACTTGAAGTCCACAGCAAATGATTAAATGCCCATTAAAATCCTCACCTGTTAGAGAATAAACATGAACCAAAAAACTCTGAAAATATTCGACATCCCCCCTGCTTGGCTGGTCCTGTGTGTGTGTGTGTGTGTGTGTGTGTGTGTGTGTGTGCTCCTTGCTTCCTAGTTTCTTCCTTCTGAGCACAAGAGATTAAACTAGTCAACTTTATGATGCTCAATTTCCCCAAAGGAAGCTTCAATCCTAACATACTGCTGCCCCACCCTCCTGTATCTCTCCACCGCAGGTAGCTCGCTGCCCCGCCCTCGTGCTATCTTGTCATTATGTGACAGCATTCTGACCAATTTGCATATTACCCTATTATAAATAAAAAATATGTATATATATATATATATATATATATATATATATATTGCAGTGCCTTTGTTCCTATTACATTGCTTTCAAGATATATTACCTGGGATTCTGCCTTGGTGGAGGATGGCTTGAGAGCACAGTCCCTTTGTTTCTGATTCAAATGAGTGATGCAACACTGCTTTTATTGACCTTTCTTATCTGGCCACTTTCACATCTGGCTACAAACATGTTTCTTCAGCATAGTTTGACTTTCACGGTGAGCAAAGGTTGCCTGTTCACCTGTGAAGTATAAAATAGAGTTGATTGGTCCACTAATCAGCTAATCAGGATGGGGGTCACTCAGAACTTTGTATTTATTTTGTAAATCCCCAGCTTTTCTTCTCTAATGTAAGCAGAAAAGATATTTAGTGGGAGGACAATGAGTAGCTCTTACACTAGAAGGGAAGACTGGCTAAGAGACTTAGAAAGTGAACACAGCTGAGGAAAGACAGGTGATGAGAATTATTGCTAAAACCATGATATGAAAGAGCTGGTGGAAATCCCACTGCCTGCACTGCCCTTATTGGTGGGCCCAAATATCACCACTGGCCTTGCTGCTTCAATACCACGAGCCCATGGGTAACACTGCCCATGCCCATGCCTCCTCAGGTGGATCTGCCACTGTTTCTGTCTCTGCTGCCCTGTCACACTCAGATTGATTTCTGGATCGTCCCTAGTTCTCTGTGTCACTGCATCCAGATTCAAAGTCATAGGAAGCATCATTCCATTGGAAGTGAGTAGATTCCTAAACTGGTACTTTCAACTTTTGTACTGATAGGCAGCACTCTGCATCTTAGTCTTATTTAATTTCACCTTTTTAATGATATAATTTTTCCTATAAATTGACTATGCTTTTATGTATTTATGTGTTTATTTATTTATTAAAGTGCAGTTGAAATGCAATATTATATTAGTTTCAGGTGTATAACAGTTTGACATCTCTATGCCTTACAAAGTGCTCATCACAAAGTCTAGTAACCTTCTGTATCGTACAAAGTTATTATGGTGTTATTGACTATATTACTTATACTGTACATTATGTCCCAATGACTTATTTGTTTTGGAACTGGAAATGTGTGCCTTTTAATCCCCTTCACCCTTTTTCACCCCTGCCTCTTCCTTCTGGCAACCATCCGTTCATTCTATCTATAAATCTGTTCTGTTTTGTTTTGCTTTGTCTTCCAGATTATAAATATAAGTACAATCATACATTTGCCTTTCTCTGTTTGATGTATTTCACTTGGCATAATACCCTCTGGGTCGATCCATTTTGTTATAGATGGCAAGATTTCATTCTTCTTTATATTCTATTATATATGTTGATGAACACCTAGGTTGCTTCCATATCTTAGCTATTGTAAATACTGCTGCAATGAACATAGTGGTGCACATATCTTTTTGAATTAGTGTTTTTAATTTCTTTGAAAAATACCCAGAAGTGGAATTGCTTTGCTGTATGGTAGTTCTATTTTAAATTTTTGGAGAAACCTTCATACTGTTTCCCATAGTGGCTGGAGGACTCCTTTTTCTGCACATCCTTGTGAACACTTGTTTTTTGTCGTCTTTTTCATAATAGCCATTCTGACGGTGTGAGGTGATATCTCATTTTGGTTTTGATTTGCATTTCCTAGTGATGAGTGTTTGTTGGCCATTGAATATCTTCTTTGGAGAAATGTCTATTTATGTTTTCTTTCTTTTTTTGATATTGAGTTGTACGAGTTTTTTATAGATATTTTGGAAATTAACTCATCGGATATGTCATTGGCAAACATCTTCTCCCATTTAATAGATTGCCTTTCATTTTTTTGATAGTTTCCTTTTCTGTGCAAAAAGCTTATTTGTTTGATATAGTCACATTTGTTTTTGTTGCCCTAGACTGAGGAGATATATTCAAAAAATATTGCTAAGACCAATGCCAAAAAGTTTACTGGGTATGTTTTCATCTAGGAGTTCTACGATTTCATGTTTTATATTTAAGTCTTTAATCTATAATTTTATTTTTATATATGGCATAAGAAAGTAGTCTGGTTCCATTTTTTTTCTCCTCCAACATCATTTATTGGAAAGAATGTTTTTCCCCATTGTATATTATTGCCTCCTTTGTCATAAATTAATTGACCATATAAGCATGGGTTTATTTTGGGGCTCTCTATTCTGTTCCTTTGTTTCCAAGTTGAACTTTAAATCCAAAAAGAGCATGTTAATTCAAGTGTGTTACTCTCTACAATTTCCGGATGAGATACTACTCAAGGGAAAGCATAAGTATAGTTGGATACCAAGTTTTGCAGGTTTCATTAGATATGAATCAACACTTAGTGATTTCCATCGAGAAGTTTAGGAAAGTGTGAGAACACTGATGTTTCTAAATTGCGTGGAGAATCATATTTTTATACATGTGCCCTCTTCTCTCTTTTATAGTCACAGCAACTGTTACTGTTATGCATTAACCAATAGGTAACAGATCAGCTGAAAAGAAGAAAGTTAGCAGTGCCAAGCCTAGGGCATTTTTCCTTCCTGAGATTCATCTGTGATGCTTTTGTGTGCTCTGTGTAGTTTTTAGTTTGGGGATATTTTTTCCCCTTGCTTAGAGCAATAAAAGTTTGGTGGATTATTTAGCACAAAGGAAGTTTGAGTGTTCTACCTACCATTTCACATGCCCCACATCCCAAATAGGAAGGGCCCTGAACTGCATTGTTTCACCATGTAAAGGCCTCTCCTATTACTAACAATCACTGGGGAAAATGTTTAATCTACTTGTAATCTACCTATTCGAAGCCTTTACTTTAAGGGTCTTCTACTCTCTCCTCAGAAAATAAGAAAAATGTAGTGTTTTAAAATTTTATTTTAGCCAGGTATTTGAAAATGTGCCACATGTTTTTCTTGTCTGATAGTGCTCACCTACCCTAGGGACTCTGGGGCCAGGACTGACCAAGGACATTGAGGGAGGTTGGGGAGGAACTATTCTCTATAAGCTCAGTTTACTCGTGTTTGTTGTGTTCATTGCTCCAAAATTGTGCCAAAGATGGAGGTGAAGTTAGCTAATTTCACTTTCCAGAATGATTTTTCTCCTCTTCCTGAAACCTGGATCAATATTTGACCATTTCCAGTGAATACTGTAATTTATGATAGAATTTTGATAATATTCACAAATGCTTTTAGGCCTTTAAATAAAAATTATGGTGTTTGTTAGCCCTAACCGGTTTGGCTCAGTGGATAGAGCATCAGCCTGCGGACTGAAGGGTCCCAGGTTCGATTCCGGTCAAGGGCATGTACCTTGGTTGCGGGCACATCCCAGAAGAGGGTGTGCAGGAGGCAGCTGATCGATGTTTCTTTCTCATCGATGTTTCTAACTCTCTATCCCTCTCCCTTCCTCTCTATAAAAAATCAATAAAACATATTTTTAAAAATGATGGTGTTTGGATACTATCTGTCCTGAAGGCAGTATATTTTAGAGGGTGAGTTTGATAACTACCTGCCATTGGTAATCAGCAAATTTCACATTTTGCTGATACTGTGCCCCAATTTTCTGCTTCCCTACCACCAGTAATTCCCACAAGCCTGATGAACATTATTCACCTTTCAAGTTTCCACCTAAGCTTCTTTTCTTGATTTATCCCAAGGATAAGTTTTCCTCTGCACATACTAACAGTATAGAATTTTTGGCACCTTTTCTTTTTTTAAAATCTATTTTTATTGTTGAAAGTATTACAGATGTCCCCTTTTCTTCTCCATTGACCCCACTCCCACTCCCTCCCCAGGCCTTCACCACACTACTGTCTGTGTTCCTGGGTTATGCATATAGGCACATAAATTCTTTGATTAATCTCTTTCCCTCTGCTCTTCCCTCTGAGGGTCATCAGTCAAGTTTGTTTATGTGTCTGATGGATTCGCCCTGCCCATTTGATTCTGTGAACTTGATGAGAGCAGCAAACTTTTTTCTAAGAAGAATAGAAAAAGCAAGGCAGAGGCAGAGAAAAGGCTGTGTTCTCTACCCAGAGCTAGAGTGTTTGGCACATGGGAGGAGGCAATAAAGCTTATTGAATGAAATAAGTGGAATTCAGCCTCAACTCTTATGCATTAGAGATCCAATACATTTTTTAATCTGGATGCTGTTTGTTCCTTGTTTCCCTTTGCCTTAGTAAATAGGAGTAACACAACCTTCAAAAGGTGATAGAGAGATAAATGGTACACTTTCCAAAATCTGGCAGTAAGTTAACATGGTTGCACTTTCACCTATGCCGGGATCTTCCCAAGTGGACGTTGTCTGCTGCCACGTAGATGTCTTGGAAAGTTAAAGCTGCTGCCACTGCTTAAAACAACACTTTTGGAACTTCTTTTCAAAATTGCTTTTCCAGTCCTTTTGCAATATCCTCCACATGGAAAATCTTTATTTTTGAGATTGAATTAGATTTCTGGAAATAGCTATATATTTTTGGGAGCCAAAGTTGGTGGAAGAAGTGAATGCTTAAGCCGTGTAATGTCACTTTAAGTTATTTTGGTATACTGTGCCTCAGGAGCAAGATGCCTTATATAATTGTAAGTTGCCTCCATTGGGGCAATAATGAGAACAATAATGCAATAGCTGGCTTGCTTCCTCTCTTCTTCGGAATTCCATCTTGTGTGGTCTGCTGTGCATTGACCTATTTCTCCAGTTCATAAACAATTGCTTTTCAAATTATTTTTTTATGATTGAAATCTACACACACACACACCTCTCCACATCTTATTCGTCTAAGTCTGCTCTTCATAACCCCAAGCATAACATCTTGGAAAGACTCCTGCTCTTGTAAGTCATTAGTTTGGACTTTAGCAGCAGCTTTGCTGTTTACTAACTGAGCCTTTAAGCAAGTGACTGAACCTCAGTTTACTTATCTGTAAAATGTAAATCATTCCACTGGGCCAACACCCCACAAAAAATGGTTGGAGGAGCATATGAGAGAGTGAATGTGAAAGCACTGTGTCCACTGCAGAGCCCTATAAGGCCACATGACAATCACTACACTGATGATCACTACACTGATATTCTTCCTGCCACACCTTCTTTATGAAGTTTTTTCTCACCCCCCTCTCTGTGATCACCTGACCCAGAGAGAATGCATTCTTTATTATGGACCTTATTCTGACATAGCGTCTATAATCCTTTATAACATTAGCAATATTGTTTGTTTGTTTTGATCCTCTGACAAGGAGTTTGAGCTAGAACCTTATAAGTATTCCCTGTTTATATCTTGATACTGTGAAAATAAATAACAGGAACCTCATGCACTGATACCATCAATTAAACACTCCAAGAGGAAGAGGCTTACCTTGCATTCCCAACAAGAAGTGTCATTACTCTACTACCCCAGCAGCAAGAAGAAAGATTTTCCCTTTGCCCAGCCAAGGGGAACCATCGCAACTCAGCCAATGAGAAGCCATCGCTACTCAGGAGTCTCACGTCCCTCCAATGGACTCTTGTTCAAAGAAACTTTTCCCAACTCCTTCCTTTTCTCTATAATTTTCCTCTCCTTTGTTTGTTGGACTTGTCTATCTACATTTTTTTTTTTTGCTATAACATGCTTATCCTGAATTGCAATTCTCTGCTATTCCCAAACAAACTCACTTTTGCTGGTAAAAATTACCTGGCTGTTTTATTTTTAATGCTAATAGTACAGCAAAAACTCAATAACTGAGATTTATAAATAAGTATAGGAATTAATTAAGTCATAATTCCTATGAAATAAAAATTTGAACTTCATGGGAATATATCCATTACCACTTTGCTATTATTCTTGGTGACTTTAGTATTTGTGGGAGAGATGTTCATTGTTCCCCATTGTCCTTTCTCCTCCTTCTTCCTTTGGCTAGGCACATGGCCGATCAACCATAGACTATTGTGCTACCATAATGCTAAGATATGGTCAATTATGTGTAAGCAGAAGTAATATGCTCACTTCCTTAAGAGGAAGCAGTTTGCCCTTAACTTTCTCCTGGATATGATGGTGAAGAGCCAGCTTTCATCACAGAAAGGAGAGCTACCTCCAGGTGCTGGAAAAAAAAGGTAGAGTCCCTGGATCTCTGAATGACCTCAGGCAGCACAGCAACCTACTTCTTTGGTCTTCTTGCCTATATCCGGTTTATCATGAGAGAAACAAAATAAACTTTTATCTTATTGAGGCCACTGTGCTTGTGGTCTCTATTATAGCAGCTTAAATTATTCTGTAATTAACACCCATATATTCTATAAGATCCATTTGTACATTCTACTCAGGTTCACACATTGGCACTCTGTTTTTTTGCCTTTTTGCTACCATCAGTCTTTTCCTTACTATATCTTAGGTTCCTTAGTCACCCACCTTATTCTTTTTTTTTAAAAAAAACATATTTTATTGATTTTTTACAGAGAGGAAGGGAGAGGGATAGAGAGTTAGAAACATTGATGAGAGAGAAACATCGATCAGCTGCCTCCTGCACACCTCCCACTGGGGATGTGCCCGCAACCAAGGTACATGCCCTTGACCGGAATCGAACCTGGGACCTTTCAGTCCGCAGGCCGACGCTCTATCCACTGAGCCAAACCGGTTAGGGCACACCCACCACTGTAACTGCATTGCCTCCAAGGTCTGATCTTCAGGACCCTATTCTATAACTAGAGCAATTCTTTACACTTAGCTATCCAATCTATTGACATTTGTTTTTTCTCCCTATACATGTGTTTTCTGATTCTCACTTACTCCCTTACCTTGGTAAGATACTATGTGCATCTTAAAAATCTCTCCTTTTTATAAGTATTTTTGTCTGGCAAAGCTGAAATCCTGATGAAGCCAATCCCCTAATTCTAAGCTTCTGCAGCTGAATATTGCTAGAGAAAAGTAAAAGATTACAGAACTGAGCTTATACTTTTCATACCATTCTTTCCTCTCTTCAGTCCTCCAAAATGCTATACCACAATTCTTAGATGAAAACATTTTTTTAAAAGAAACCAACAGGTCCCACATCTTTCTATTTTTGAAATTACCAATCTGCCCATGTCTGTACCCAAATACTGCCTCTTTATTACTATGAATAAGGTGTCTGCATCCATAAAAGGCTTATCCCATTCCTGTGCTTACGGCCCTACCCAATCTTCCATTTTTAAGGCCTTCCTTCTAGCAGCCATCATTGATTTCTCCCACTCTACTGTATCTTATCCATCAACAAATAGCTTGCTATTTTATCTCTAATTTGAAAAATTTCTCCATCGCCTACATCTTCCTCCAACTGTCTCTCATTTCTTTACTCCTTACTCACTACAAAATTTACTGAAACAAAGTGTCTGTAGTCACCATACCCACTTCCTTACCTCATATTTTCTTCTCAAGCTGTACAAAGGAGGCTTCTGTATTTACATCTCCATTGAGTCTGGCTGATTATTGAGGCTGTTTGTTTCTATGTTGCCAGATCAAATAGCCTCTTCTCTTTTCAGTGTACTCCCTTTCAAAGGCTTGGCTTTCTTTCTTCCTTTCTTTCTTTCTTTCTTCCTCCCTTTCTTTCTTTCTTTCTTTCTTTCTTTCTTTCTTTCTTTCTTTCTTTCAAGATTTTTTTCTTATTGAATTTTTAGAGAAAGAAGAAGGGAGAGGGAGAGGGAGAGGGAGAGGGAGAGGGGGAGAGAGAGAGAGAGAGAAAGAGAGAGAGAGAGAGAGAGAGAGAGAGAATGAATCTATGTGAAAGAGGAACATCCATTGGCTGCCTACTGGGAATCAAGCCCTTAACCAAGGCATGTGGCTGACCCAAAACTGAGTCTGCAACACCTCAGTGCCCAAGATGACACCCAACCAACTGAGCCACACTGGCCAGGCCTCAAAGGCTTTCAAATCAGTTCACATTCCTCCTTTTCCATGCCTTTTATTTTCTTTGATTCTGTGATGTTACACTGTCCTGGTTTTGCTCCTGCCTCACTGGCCTCTCCTATTCCATCTCTTTGCTGCTCTCTCCTCTGATACTGACCTAAATACTTGAGTCTTCCAGGTTGTAACCAGGTCCTTCATTTTTTCCGGTTCTACAGGAACTTTCTCTTTTCTCTCTCTGCTCTGTTCTCAGTGATTAAAACAGCACTTGGCACATAGTAAGTACAAATACTTGTGAAGTGGCTATACTAGTATATATGATCAGGCTTCTTAGGAAAAGTGATTGTGAGTAATGGGCCTCTCTTCTGCTCTACACATTTTCCTTTGAACTGTCTCTGGACTTTTGTCTACTTATGACTTTCTAATATGTTGGAATTTAATCATTGTTCCCTGGGTCGCATGACTCAGCAATTGTCTTTACATGAGCTTATGTGAATGCACAGAAAATAAAATAAACTTAATGAAATGACTGGCTTATATATACATGGACCAAAACAATGGCATAGTAAAGAGTTACTATATGAATTTGATTTAACTAGACAGCTAATATATAGATGATTCCTTTTTTGGTAAAACTCATTTCCCTCAGCACAGCTTTTATTGATTTGTTTGTTTGTTTGTTGGTAACTTGCATTATGCAAGCAACGATTCTCATTATAAGGCCCCCCTAAAAGAACTGTAAACTCAAGTTTCCATTTTACTATGTTGTGCTCCACCCTTTCCATCTTTATAAAACGAAGAAAGCACTGGTTTGCAGCGTGCTTTGAGGTCAGGCATGAAAGAGCTGGTAAGTCCACGGCATTATAGGTACAATGTGTTCAAAGTGGCCTAAGCTGTTTGCACAGAAAAATAACACGTTCTAATCCATTTAAGGGCCTTTGTAAGGAGCCAGGTCTCCATTCCTTAATCCACCTCATTATGCCTAGGTAGTGAAGCATAGAGGGTTTTAGGTACCTGCAATTACTGGCTGATAAGGTACACTGACTACCAAAAGACAGGTTAGGCAATGATACGCTAAAGAAAGCACTTCCAGCCTGTGATCACATGGCACAGAGAAGGTTGGGCTGGCCGTATGCCAAGCGAGCACTTCTTCCTGTGCAGTCTGGTCTGAATTTGCCTAAATTGTCCCTTAGACAAAGGCACCAGGTAAGGGTTGGCAACCACCATCCTCACTGTGTCAGGCATTACTAATGTCCCCAAACTCAGGTCATAAAATTTGTATTCCCAGATTGCTAACATATACTTTATCAGGAAGAGAAGATGGAGCAGCAGAAAATAGACTTTCTTAACACCTCTTTGGATGTGACTATGAATTTAGCTAAAAATAAAATATGAGATGCAAAGCTGACATTTTGATGGGAATAAGAAATAGGAAATCTAGAGCCAAAGGCACTGTCCAGACTGGCTTCCTCTCTAGAGAGGTTCTTGATAATCCTGGGAAAGTACAGGTGTATATGAAGCCCTGGGAAGATTGGTGAGATAAGGAGCCCCTTAAAGGGAAAGTAGAATCCTATCTAATAAAAAAGAAACATGGTAATTAGCGTACGACCGCTACCCTTCCCATTGGCTAATCAGGGCGATATGCAAATTAACTGCCAGCCAAGATGGCGGCCGGCAGCCAGGCAGCTGGAAGCGAACATGAGGCTTGCTTGCTTCAGTGACGGAGGACTCCAACATTCCCCGCCAGCCTTGCCGGCCTCTGAGCTTGCAGTTTGAAACATTGTAACAAATATAGAAGCTAAACAAGACCCCAGAAACCCGCTTTCAGTCGGCCGGGATCTCAGAGCTGGAGGTGATACAGTGTTTCGATTATAGAACACAAACAAACCAGATACCTGCTTTCAGCAGCGGAGGCCTAAGAGCTGGAGCCAGAGCTAAAGCTGGCCCAGAATGAAAAAGAAAAAAGAAAAAAAGGAGAGGTTGGGAGCTTCAGTCACCCACCAGACTGAAAAAAGCCCTCAGCCCCTCAGCCAGACTGGCCAGGCACCCCAGTGGGGACCCCCACCCTGAAAGGTGTGTGACCAGCTGCAAACAGCCATCATCCCCTCATCCAGGCAGGCCAGGCACCCCAGTGGGGACCCCTACCCTGATCCAGGACACCCTTCAGGGCAAACCAGCCGGCCTCCACCCGTGCACCAGGCCTCTATCCTATATAGTAAAAGGGTAATATGCCTCCCAGCACTGGGATCAGCAGAGCTGCCAGGCCTTCCAGCACCGGGATCAGCGTGACAGGGGGCAGCGCCCAAACCCCCTGATCGCCCTGTGGCTCTGTATGTGACGGGGGGCGGGGCCACAACCTCCCTATCCGCCCTGCTCTGTTCATGACAGGGTAACGCGCCCCAACCCCCTGATCAGCCGTGCTCTGTGCCTGATAGGGGGGAACTCCCCAACCCCCTAATCGCCCTGCGGCTCTGTGTGTGACAGGGTGCAGCGCCCCAACCCCCTGATCGGCCCTGCTCTGTCTGTGACAGGGTGCGGCGCCCCAAACACTCCCCCGCCTCCACGGGCCCTGTTCTGTGTGTGACGGGGTAGAACCATAACCTCCCCATCGGCCCTGCCCTGAGTGTGACAGTGGTGGCGCCCCAACCCCCTGATCGACCCTGCTCTGTGCATGACAGGGTATGGAGCCCTAACCCCCCTTTTGAGCCCTGCTCTGTGCATGACAGGGGGTGGCACTGCAACCTCCCCATCGACCCTGCCTTGAGTGTGACAGGGGGCGGTGCCCCAACCCCCCAATTGGCCCTACCCTGAGCGTGACTGAGCATAGCATCGCAACCTCCCAATCCACCTTGCTCTGTGCATGACAGGGGGCTGTGCCCCAACTCCCCAGTCAGCCCTGCTCTGAGCCCGACCAGGGGCTGCACCTAGGGATTGGGCCTGTCCTCTGCCACCCAGGAGCAGGCCTAAGCCAGCAGGGCGTTATCTCCTGAGGGGTCCCAGACTGTGAGAGGGCACAGGCCGGGCTGAGGGACCCCCCTCCCCCACGAGTGCACAAATTTTTGTGCACCGGGCCTCTAGTCCTATATAATAAAAGCATAATATGCAAATTGACCGAATGGCAGAACAACTGGTCACTATAATGCACACTGACCACCAGGGGACAGATGCTCAGTGCAGGATCTGCCCCCTGGTTATTTATCCACTTAGTAAGCCAATTTTTTTCTCAGATTTATAAAATCGAACCACTGCCCCAAATATTTTATGTACAAGGCCTCTTTCATACTTGTGTGTTCTCACTAATCCTATATAATAAAAGCCTAATGTGCTAAGTGTTCAGTCATCCGGTCATCCGTTCAACCAATCAAAGCTCAATATGCTAATGATATGCTAAGGACGCTCAACAGCTCACTATGATGTGCACTGACCACCAGGGGGCAGACACTCCAACTGGTAGATTAGCTTGCTGCTGGGGTCTATCTGATTGGGACTGAGAGAGATGGGCTGGACATGCCCTGGAGCCCTCCCGCAGCCCTCCCTGACTGGCCAACCTCCCGTGTCCCTCACAAGCCCTGATTGTGCACCAGTGGGGTCCCTTGGCTTTGCCTATGTCCTCTTGCAATCCAGGACCCCTCTGGGGATGTCAGAGAGTGGTTTTGGCCTGATCCAGCAGGCCAGGCCAACGGACCCCACTTGTGCATGAATTTGTGCACCGGGCCTCTAGTTAAAAAATAAAACACCACAAACCATGTCCTACCACAAGAGCTACACTGTTTGGTTCCTGTTTGATGACTGAGCAACTCGGCCGTGACAGTCCTACCTGATGCATCTGGACTATAGACAAGGTGAGGAAACAAACAGATCCATCAGTTTACTGGCCTGTCCATCTTCATATATATTCTATGATCCTCTTTTATTAATGGCAAACCAGGTCAATATACTTTATGAGTAGAACACCTCAGATGTGACTACGCTAATGTGGGCTAATAATATCATTTTCTTGCAAAGAAATCTATCAGGAACAATAAGAGATTATTTTCTGGCCATCATGACCTTTCCCTTCATGTTTTCTTTTCTAAAATAATGTCTTGCATTCAGTCTGCATGAGGTCAGTAATAGACCATTGGTCGTTCTTTAGTTTTTTAGAAGATATTCAAGGTATTCATTAAAACTTCATTTGGTAGTCATCAAGTACAGCCATCCATTACTTGTTAGCTGGTTGTCCTCTCGCTCTCTCTACATATTAATAGAAATATTTAAACAAACAAAAGAAGATGTTCAGGTTCTCAGGACTGGGAGTAAGGGTCGGGTATTCCAGGTGGGAATGTGTGGAACAAAGGTACTTATTTATTTACTAATTACTTTTTATTTTAAGAATGCTTTCAACAAAGACTCCATAATGGCAAAGCTGGATTGAAGATTTTTCGGGCCTTTTAAGTCTCCCAAGATCTGTCAACCCACCAAGAGGGATTTTTCTAACTATCAGAACTTCCTAGCCCAGTTCTTGTAAGGTAAGTGTACTCACATGTTTAGGATTATAAATGGGTGGTGAGATTGGTTATATTAGTACTAGAGGCCTGGTGCACGAGATTCATGCACTGGAGGAGGGGGGTCCCTCAGGCCAGCCTGCGCCCTCTCACAGTCCTGTCAGAGGATGTCCGCCTGCTGGCTTAGGCCCGATCCCCTGGGGCTTGGGCCTAAGCTGGCAGTCAGACATCCCTCTCATAGTCCAGGACCCCTCATTCTTACGGCCTGCCTGCAGTGGAGGCAGGAGAGGCTCCCACCACCGCTGGTGTGCTTACCAGCCATGAGCCCAGCTTCTGGCTGAGTGGTGCTCTCCTGTGGGAGCACACTGATCACCAGGGGGCAGCTCCTGCACTGAGTATCTTCCCCTTGGTGGTCAGTGTGCATCATAGCGACCAGTAGTTTCGTCATTTAGTCTATTTGCATATTATGCTTTTATTATATAGGATTCTACTTTCCCTTTAAGGGGCTCCTTATCTCACCAATCTTCTCAGGGCCTCATATAAACCTGTACTTTCCCAGGATTATCGAGAACCTCTCTAGAGAGGAAGCCAGTCTGGACAGTGCCTTTGGCTCTAGATTTCCTATTTCTTATTCCCATCAAAATGTCAGCTTTGCATCTCATATTTTATTTTTAGCTAAATTCATAATCACGTCCAAAAAGGTGTTAAGAAAGTCTATGTTCTGCTGCTCCATCTTCTCTTTCTGATAAGGTATATGTTAACGAGGACCTTATGGGGACAATGGTAGAAGGTCCTTGTAACTGGTGACTGGTCAAAGATACCCATTGATAAGTGCAGTCTCATGGTATCCTCACAACATTCCATGTGGGAATAGAACACCACAGTTTAGTAGCCAGCCTGGGAAAAGTTACGATTTAGTCCTAAATGAGTGCCATTAGGAACAGAAAGTACTTACAGAGTGAACAGGTGAGGCATAAGTGGGGCATGAATTTCCTTTTAGATCGTAGTATTGGTTTTCATCTTTTTGTCTCTGTGTTTTAATTTTTATTTTTTTAATTACAGTTTACTTTCAATATTATTATATTGGTTTCTACCTGGCACCATACATAATTATCATAATATTATTGACGATAGTATGCTGTACTTTACATCCTCATGACTATTTTATAACTACCAATTGGTACTTTTTAATCCTTTCTCATGGTAGTTGTTTTTAACTAAGGTTGTTTGGGCTGGAATTGTCACTGCACTTAAAATCGAGGACAAAATGACATAGTAATAAGGGGAGGTTTGGCAAGACTTTTAGGAGAATTGATTATGAGAGGGTCCTTGTTAGGAATTTAATCAGGGCAAGTTATGGTAAGAGTGCAACTTGTTCCCAGATTTATACTTTCTTATTGTGATCACAACTTCTACCTTGTGTTTCATTATATCTTAACATAAATTAGCATATGTGTACAGAGATATGTCTGAGGGCTACATACTGGTGTTCTGTTTCCTGGTAATGACATTTTTATAAGGATTTTCTGGAGGCAATGCCTCAACTGCAATAGATGCCTCCCATGGTAGAAGTTCCATGAACATGGTAGAAGTTTCACCACCTGATGAAAGAGATGTATTTGAGGAGTCAGAGCCTTCTGCTGCCCCTCATATCCCTCCATGTTGGAACAGGACACCTGAGTTTGGGAGAGGGACTGGGAAATTCATTCCTCCCTCCCAGATGAGTGCCATTTGCAATAGACAGCACTTACAGAGGCATAGATGGGACACCCACATTCTTGTAGATGACAGTCATTGTACACAGTAAGAGTTAAACAGCCTAGAGTTGTAACTGTGCTTATAATATTAATCAGTAAGACCCAGAGGTTTGTCGAGAACTAGGGTCAGGCGGGTAGTGGTTATTGATGACAATCTGGGTGGTGCAAGTCAGGAAGAGAGAACACAGTTGAGTAAGTGTCTTGAGTTTAGGTCAGGCTGAATAATCATGGAAGGACTGTAAGATGACTTGCTTTTCCAAAAGTGTGATGGGGAGGTTGGTGAATCTATTGAGTCAGTAAAGTCCTACTGTAAAGTCACAATACACCCTTTGGGGTAGCCAGAACATGAGTTCTTGGCACACAATTACCATGATAATCATCAACTGGGTGGTTACTGCACTGCCCTTGGTCAGACTGAAATCTAATCTCTGAAAAACCAGTGTACATACAAAAAAAAAATCCACCAAATTAATGGACAAAATCAATTAACTTATGTTATGGACTAAAATTTTTACTACAGGGAGGTGGTAGTGATGAAGTGTCACTTGAATGAACAAATAAATGAAATGAAACTCTTATTAGCAAAGTTTTCCTTTTATATCTATATGTAGAATGGTACTGTTATATTAAACTATTACAGAGTTCCATTGCAAGATTAATTTGTCTCCAATAGTATTGCCATTTCAATTTATAGTGCATTAGCATAGTGATTATATTGTAAAAGAGAGATATACTTTTTTTTAGCTATTGTCCTGCACTTAATTATCCTTTAATTAGGCTGGAAACCACTGTAATATTAGTGCAATTAAAAAGCATTAGATGATTCTACATTTAAATACACAAAATATTTTGAATGGGGTTTTCATATTGCTTTTTTTAATATAAAGTGTATTTTAGGGCATACCTAAGATTACGGAGAACAATATTAGAAGTTGTTCATTTTATATTTCCTTACTTCTCACATTTTCTTTGTCGAGATGTTTTCCCCACCATTGTGTGTGTGTGTTATCCTACTAACATTTTTACAGAGGATGGCAAAGGCCTATGGCACGCATTAGATCTGAATTGTACATCTAAACTAAAATAAAAGAATAAAAGAAAGAAGTGATTGCTCCACCAAGCTTTTAATACCATCAGAAAAATTATATTTTTGTATGAAGGAAATCTAGTCTAATAAAAGAGAGACATGCAAATTGACTGCACCTCCACTATGCCCTACGCCATGCCAACCAGCCAATCAGAGCGACTATATGCAAATTAACCCAACCAAGGTGGCGGCCAGCAGCCATGGAGCTGGAGCAAGCAGGAGGCTTGGTTGCCCTGGCGATGGAGGAAGCCAAGCTTCCCACCTGCCCTGGCAGGCTGTGGTCTCTGCTCAAGGCAACAAAGTTTCAATTATAGAAGATAAAGAAATCCCAGATATCTGTTTCCAGTCAGCCTCCACTGGGAGCTTGGATGGCTGGGGGCTGTGGCCAGCCTGCAAACAGCCATCAGCCCCTCACCCAGGCTGGCCAGGCACCCCAGCGGGGACCCCCATCCTAAAGGGGCTGTGGCCAGCCTGCAAACAGCCATAGCCACTCACCCAGGCTGGCCAGGCACCCCAGCGGGGACTCCCACCCTGAAGGGGGTGTGGCCAGCCTGAAAACGGCCCTCACCCCCTCACCCAGGCTGGCCAGGCACCCCAGCGGGACCCCCACCCTGATCCGGGACACCTTTCAGGGCAAACCATCTGGCCCCCACCTATGCACCAGGCCTCTATCCTATATAGTAAAAGGGTAATATGTAAATTGACCCTAACAGCAGAATGACTGGGAATGACTGGTTACTATGACACACACTGACCACCAGGGGCAGGCGCTCAATGCAGGAGCTGTCCCTGGTGGTCAGTGCACTCCCACAGGAGAGCTCTGCTCAGCCACAAGCCAGGTTGATGGCTGCCAGCACAGCGGTGGTGGTGGGAGCCTCTCCCGCCTCCTCAGCAGTGCTAAGGATGTCCGACTGCAGCTTAGGCCTGCTCCCCGCTGGCAAGTGGACATCCACCGAGGGCTCCCAGGCTGCCAGAGGGATGTCTGACTGCCATCTTAGGCCCAATCCCCCTGGAAGCAGGCCTAAGCCAGCAGGTGGACATCCCCCGAGGGGTCCCAGACTGCAAGAGGGCACAGGCCGGGCTGAGGGAGCCCCCCTGAATGCACAAATTTTTCTGCACCAGGCCTCTAGTTTTAAATAAACGCAAATGTTAATAGGATGGCAGTTGAACATAAAGCATGGCAGTCTAAAGTCACTGAACACTCATCTTAGAGAGTTTACGAAAATGGAATAAGGTAAGATTGCATCACTTCCATTTGAAAGTTTCCATATTAAAATTGAAAACATCTCCAAAGCTTTATATTCTTTTAGAATTAAAAGTTGACTTATAACTTCAAATATTTTAAAAATCAGGTTATGACCACTTTGATTAATGCCACCTGTCCAAGAGAAATTACTTATAGTATTTGAAAATTGTTTTGAACCCTTTATGTTTTTTAAATCTTTAAGAGGTCATAATTTTCTCTAAATTGAAAAGGAGACTATATGGAATAACTAAGGGGCTCATACTATTTACCATTTTCATTCACTTAAGATAATATAATGTCTTACAGATGATAGAAACATTTTAAGAAGTTTTATTTAAGTTAAAAATTATTGTGTCTTTTTCTTAGCAAATTGAAAAATATCTTAAAATACACGTAAGATTGGTGTGTAAGTTGTAAACCTGCTATAAAAACAGTTTGACATTATCCAGAAATGTTTTAGAAATATCTATATTACTATGACCCAGCAAAAGAAATCCACTTCAAGATATATTTAACCAACAGCATTTTTTCTCAAACTTTAATATGCATCTAAATCACCTGGGGATCTTGTTAAAATTAAAATTCTGATTTAGTAGGTCTGGATGGAATCTGAAAGTCTGAGGTTCTGACTGACTCCTAGGTGAGACATGCGAAGCTGGTCCATGGACCAAGTTTGAATAGACAGGGCCGGAGCAATGGTTCTCAAAGTGTCTTTCCCAGATTTGTGGTTTTGGCAGCATCTGGGGATATATGTTGCAAGAAATGTAAATGTTTGGGCCTTAACCTAGGCCTACTGAATCAGAATCTCTGAGGTGGATCCCAGAAATTTTTGTTTTAACATACCTTCCATGTGATCCTGATATATGTTAAAGTATATAAGGATATACATGTAGGAATGCTCATAACAGCATTATTCATAAAAGCTGTAGCTGAAAATTCCAAAACATTTATCAAAAATTGATTAAATAAATTATGATATATTTATACAATACAATACTACACAGTCATAAAAACAAGCAAGAACAGTTATCTAAAAAATATGGATGAATATTTTTAAACAAATTGAACATAAGAAGCAACACATAAGAAGAATACATACCTATATAAAGTTCAAAATGAATTGCCGTACTATTAGAAGTGTCTACATCAGTGGTCAAATTATAAAGACAGTGGAAACCACTAAGGCCAGGATGAGGATAAGCTCTAGCTGAGGGAAAGTGCTGTAATGTACGATGGGGCGGGGAGAGGGGGAGGAGGAGGCACATGGGGGATCTGGAGAGCTGGCAGTGTGATATGATTTGATCTGAGTGGTGGTTATATCGGTGTATATATAGTCACTGTAATTTATGTTTTATGTACTTTTAAGATTTGCAAAACTATAAGAAAACAATAAACCTTATTCCTACCATATCTATATTATAGTAATGTTGTGTGTGTTTTGTTTTTTGTGTTTTGTTGGGGTTTTTGGAAATGACTGAAGAAATACTCTGGTGGGAATTATTCTGTTTTCCACAAAAATTTATTTCTAAAACAAATAGAAATTCAGTCTAGTGTCTCATGGTATAGCATTGAGAAAGCGTAATTAATGGATTGGGCAGAATTCTTCATAACATTTTACTAGATAATAATTATTGTTTGATAGTGCCTGATTATAATAGTTGAGGGAGTTTTGTTCCCCTATATGATGATATTTCTAGTGAAAACCATGGATTAGGGGCACAATTGACATGCTATGGTAGACATAGAACACTTCCTGTAATGCTTTTCTTCTAAGAACAAGCTGTGCTTCCTCCCAGGTGTCCACCAGGACTGCCATTCATAGTACCAGCCTGCCAGTCACAAGGTGGTCATGTGATCCAGGCCTAGTCAAACATGGAGCCCTACCTTTCTGTACACAATGATAAATCCCAGAGCACAACTAGTCTTTCGGTTAGATCGGCAGTTCTCAACCTGTGGGTCGAGACCCCTTTGGGGGTGGAACGATCCTTTCACAGGGGCAGCCTAAGACCATCAGAAAACACATATTTGTAATTAGAAATAAATACTTCACAATATATAATTACATATTGTTTTTGTGATTAATCAGTATCCTTTAATTATGTTAAATTTGTAACAATGAAAATACATCCTGCATATCAGATATTTACATTACGATTCATAACAGTAACAAAATTACAGTTATGAAGTAGCAACGAAAATAATTTTATGGTTGGGGGTCACCACAACATAAGGAACTGTATTAAAGGTTGAGAACCACTGGGTTAGATGCTCTGGAAGTGAAGAATTATTTCTATGTGTTAAGGATAATGATTTGGAGACCATGGAAGACTGAACACATAATGGCCATTTTTCTGCCACTTGGAAAGAAAAGGCTTGAAAATTCAGGGCATGACAAAGAACAGAGTTGAATGCTGTTGGAAAAAGAAGTGTGATATTTTTTTGAGCACCTGGATCAAGCGGTACTTCAATCCACTGGATGAGCCAATAAATTATTGTTGTTTTTTGTTTTGTGTTGTTGTTTGCTCTGCTTTGAGTTTAGTTCTTAGTACTTAGAATGGAAAAAGTCCTGGTTGATTTATAAATGTGGTTTAAAATTTTTCCAGCATTGACAGCCTAAAATTATGAATTTTTTTTTGTGTGCTTTGGTCTTTTGTTCAACAATTTAGAATAATTGAATTAGTTCATAATTACTTGTGCCAATGAGGGTCCTCAGGTCTAAGGTCATTGCTTCATGGACAACTGACTTTCACAAAGTTTTAGCTGTGCTTCTCTGGCCACAGGAGTGATGTTTCCATGCCAATAACGAAATGGAGAGATATGAGGACAGAAAGGACTGCAGCAGAATGAAATGAGGTGACTGACATCTTGATAAGGATTCCTTATTCTGCTCTCCTTTCATAAACTGTGAGGATGCTTACTATTCAGTCACTCACTGAAAGGCTTATTCAGGGGGAATGTATATACTCTGAATCCAGAGGTGAAACTCAAGTGAAGCTACTAATATCCAGGTGGTTCCAGGCACGCTGTGAGGGAAGCTTCACCAAGGGCTGTAAAGCAGTGGCTGCACATTGAATCACCCGGGGAACTTTATTCAACCCAAGTGCTTGGGCCGCCCCTGAGAGAGATGTTGATTTACTGGACTGGGATACGGCCAGGGCACCAGGATTTTTTAAATTTCCCCAGGTGATTCTATTGTGCAGTCAGATTGGAGAATTGCTGCCTAGAGGAATTGCCGAACAAAGTCTATGCCAATTCACAGATTGTGGAGGACTTGGACTAGTTCCTATCGATAGAAAGAGCAGAGGTGGTGTATAGAGAAGCAGCCAGCTACATCTTCTGGGAAGATTTGGGGCTTATTCTCAGATTGCACCACACCACAGTGGACTCACCTGAACACTCGATCTTTGCAAGATCCCCAGGGTGCTTCTCAGCTAATCACACGGAATCACTCCTGGGCCTACTCTCTTTCACAGCTTGTGTCTGAAATCACTCCCCCTGGATGTCAACTGCCTTCCCTCGGAGCTCATTAGAACAACAGTAACAAAAAGCAGAAACTGGGAAAAGCACAAGGGGAGGTTCTGAGCCAAAGACTCAGGGACCCCAATGGTCAGAAGTGATCATGTTAGAGTCAGCTCATCTGTAAAGATTTTTAAATATACTGTCTTCCCATTCCTCTATATCCAATATCTATTGCTTTAAACTCATGTACGTTTCACAGTTAATTCTAATAAGCATATCTGGCATAAACATCCATTGGTAACTTGGTACATGGGCAGATTTCGAGAATTCCATGGACCACTCCCTCCCTGCAAATGATAAGCAACACTTAAAGCTTGTGTCTTTTGTTTTTGTATAGAAACAGATTATTAAAAAAATAATAGATGATCAAATTGGCCTATGATTTTTTTCTATTTAAAAATCACCTTAATACAATAATAATATAAGCCCTACCAGAAGATATTTTTTTAACTTTTCACATAAAAAAGGTAAAACATTTCTCCTAACTGTTAACAACAAGGCTTCCTAACAAGACTGATGAAACTTGAAATTTACTCTTTCTTTACAAATGATTACTTCAGTTTGTTCACTAAATATTAAATGATACCAACCATTAGCCACATATTCTTCTATGGCACATACCAGGTAAGAAGACAGCACTGTCTTGGTCGTTAGGAGATGTTCAGCACTGTAAGAAAACTGTAAGTTTACTTCAAACTGGCCCTAATTACCTCATAGTTTTATTAGAACTCAAGTTTTCTTAATTATAAAAAACTGTAAAATAATTTTCTACTTCCCCTACTCCACTAGAGATGGCCAATATGAACACAGTTGTCCCCATCTTATATGAGGATACTTTCCAAGACTTCCCGGGTATGCCTGAAACTGTGGATAGCACCAAACCCTAAATACACTGTATTTTTCTATACATGTATTCTATAACAAGGTTTAATTATTAAATTAGGCACAGTAATAGATTCACAGCAATACCTAATAATAAGTAGGATTGTAACAATATAATGTATTAGAAGTTAGTTGAATATGGTCTTTTTTACTCTGGTAGCTGATCTGATAACCTAAGGTTCTACTAAGTGACGGGCGGGGAGTGTATACATTGTGGATACACAGGACAAAGGGATGAGTCATTTCTGGGCAGGACAGAGCAGGATGGCACCAGATTTCATCACACTACTCAGAACGGCATGCAATTTAAATCATGGATTGTTTATTTCTGGAATTTTCCATTTAACATTTCTGACCACAGTTGACCAGGGGTAACTAAAAGCACAGAAAGCAAAAACTGCAGATAAGGAGGGACTACCATAGTGTTGCATGCATCAGATAAATACAAGTACATACTGTGTGTGTGTGTGTGATTTTTAAACTCATGAGACCATATAATTCCATTTCCTTTTTTCACTTAACAATATATCCTGGATATCTTCCCAGGTGACAGTTAGAAAGGGTGCACAGTGTTATTTTCTGGAAGCACTTAAGGTCTCTGGTCAGGAGCATCCTTTCTATGAAACTGAAATGGAAATGCAGTCTTTGACAGTCAAAGTCAGCTGCTTTCATCCAAGCAGGCCTTCTCTCCTGTTTCCTTCCCCCGCACCTCCTCCCCAGGCCTCAGCCCTCCACCGCCGTGCACTCAGCCCAGGAGAGACCGCCCTGCCCTTGCTCACCCAGGACCCTGGTTTCAGAAGGATGTGTGCAGGGCCCTGCGGCTGCCTCATGCACAGGTTTGCTTTGAGTGAGTACAGATTTCATTCAGAAACCATTCTGTCAAGGGACTGGAGCGGCCTGTTTCCCATTGTGAGCAAAGAAAAATAGATTTAGCACTAAAATGTACCATCTGTGTCAATATGTGTCAAAATGGGATGGTGAGATTTAAATGTGAGCACATTTGTTAGTTTTAATTCCAAGGCATCCCGGGCTGCAGCCATCTCCTCCAGCCCTCAGAGGAAAGCCCTTCCTGGGATCACCAAATCCCCTCTTAGAAGTCAGGTCAAAACATCTGCTGCACAAAACCTCTGGTGGGTAGAACGAGGCAGAGCTTCCCTGCTTGGCAAGCTCAGTGAGTCTCTTTACACCCCAAACAGCGTCGGGTTAAAGGCCGTTGAGAAACCAGTTAGAAATGAGCTCTTTCTGTCTCCCATACTACAGATCCTGTCTCTGTGGCCTTATGCTGTATAGGATGCCTTGCTGCCATAGAGTTAAGATTCATTTTGTACCCCCCTTGCCATCCTCATGCTGAGAATATTCTTCCTTGTTTGAGCCAGGAAACCAGGAATGTGGAAAAGCCGGTGAAGTTTTAATTGGATTAAACTCTGTGTGTCCCTCCACTCCCAGCCTCCTCACTGGCAACTTTCTTGACAGCTTAACTAACAAGATAACATGCAACAAAGAGATGTGGCATTCGGCAGGGCCTCCCGCCTTACCTGCGGGGAATACACCTGGGCCAGCTGGGAGTCCCAGCAGAATAGCAGGTAACTGACAGCAACCCCCACTCTGATACTGTCACCAACGCCCCGGCTTTGTGCATTTCTGAGATGAAATGCAAACCTGAAATTTTAGCTGCTCAGAGTGATTGGATTCTGCAGGCGCCTCCTGAACCTGCAGTGGAAGCGCCAGGGGGCAAGCAAAGCCACTTCCCTGGTCTTTCATTCCCTCGGCCAAGAAAAATCCAAATCTGCCCATTTGGCACCTTTGAGAGGGGAAAAGGGCAATACAAATTTTCCTTAATAAAATAATGTCGGCTATTAAAGAGCAGTCTTGCCGATGTCACTTGACGCCCTTCTCCCACAGGGCTGGCGGGCACGGGGCCAGGGTGTGGGGAAGTGCAATTGGAGACATTAGTTACACCTCCTTAGGTACGGTAGCAAAATAATGTTTGATAAATGAAAATAAATCCAGGCAGACACAATTTCTAAATAGTTGTCAGAAGTACCTGTCACTTCCAGACTCTCTTCTTAAGCGTAACCGTTGGTGAGCGAATCCATTTCACCGCTTCTTCCGGGCAGAAAATTTCAGCGTGCCCTAGGAGCATTCAGGATTTCTGGGAGGAGGGTGACAATCGCATTTCCAGGAGAATCAAGGACTCTGTGAAAACTCCTTTCAGGAAGTTCTTACCTGAAACTGCAGCAGTTGGGTGCCTGCACTCTCATTTCAGAAACCCTGGGAAGGGTCACGTGACCCCAAAGTATTGCCCCCACAGTCAGGAGAGTAAAGATCTCAGATACCTTTCACAGGAAGACACCCATTCATGCCATGATGAGAGCTAAAGTTTAAATACAAATGCCCTTGAGAGGGGTAGCTGGGCTTCAAGATCCCCACTATGGTGTAAAGGACTTCTACTCCATCCAACCCTGAGGGACCCAAGTATTTTGGAGAGGATAAAGACATGGGGAATATGAGGGAAGTTTTAAGTTAAGGGTCCAAAAACAAACTTTATATCTTGACTACATTTTCCACTTGCATGCAATATTGCGTGATAATTTGTAGAAGGTTGAACCAAGAGTTCTAGTAACCAAAAATAGAGAAAGGGAGAAGAAAACAAAGATGTAACAATAAAGTTTAAGTGAACTGGGTGTGTGTGTGTCTAATTTGACACAATTAGAAGTAGCATCATCTTTTGACTTTTCCATATTTTAGGTTCACTGTACGAATAATACTGATGCCAATGATTGCATATGGTCTAGGACATCTGGTTGCATTAGAGGGTCAGAAGTGGTGCAGTGGACAGGGCCAGCACACCTGAGTTCCAGGCTGAGTGCAGTGTGTGACCTATGGTTTATTGAAAGTAGCGTTCAGGATGTTATTGGCACTGCATTATGAACTCCCAAATATTCTATCCATGTCAGTCTATCCAGGGAGCTTCAGTTTCCTCACAATACATGCTTTTTATTGTGAGGACTGAATTTCAACTGTAAGGAAAGTAGTCAGTCTTTAAATCTCTCTCTCTCTCTCTCTCTCTCTCTTTCTCTGATAAATTTTGTAACTCTGTTCAGTTTTCTCAGCTGTAACATCCTATATAATAAAAGAGGAACATGCAAATTAACCATCACTCCGCCACTCCACTACACCCACTAGCCAATCGGAGCAACTATGCAAATTAACCCAACAAATATGGCGGTTAATTTGCATACACAGGTGCAGAGTGAAGACTGAAGATTGAAGATGGTGGCGGCCATGGAGCTAGAGTGAGCAAGAGGCTTGGGTTGCTCCCGGCGACGGAGGAAGGCAAGCTTCCTGCTGGCCCTGGACTCGCCTCAAGGAGTGGCTGGGCTCTGCTCGAGGAGCTGGAAAAAAAAGAAAAAGGAGGGGCTGGAAGCAGCCGGAGCAGAGAAGCCAAGCCTTGCTGCTGTAGCCGGACCAAAGGCCTGGGTCCCGGGTGCCAGAGGAAAACCGATGCCAGCAGCCAGGGGAAGGAAGGCCTATTGCATGAATTTTCATGCAACGGGCCACTACTGTGGATAATAATAGCAACTATGGACAGGGTTATTGTGAAAATTAAATGAAGTAATTCATTTTAATTGCTTAGGAAGGTGCACAGCACATAGTAAACAGTAATCAATAATCAATTTTATCAGGGGCCAACATTGCAGCTATTTGATTGTCTGAACCAGGGATGGGGAGTGTCTGGTCCTCAGGCCATATAAGGCCCATGAAATCATTTGGTCTGGCCCTGCCTAGGCATTAGAGGTGAGTTAGTTAAATGTTTGACCAAATATAGCAGGCTAATTTTTTAAGTTGATAATTTAGATGGGTCTTAAATGATGTTATAAATATCCAGAAAAAAAAGGTTCCCCATCCCTGGTAAACATTGAATTCTGGGGCATGAGAGTTTCGAGTTCTTCATGCTCCCTTATTTTTACCTTTGTCTTCAAGTATCGGAATTTGGTCTTAAGATTACCTTCAACAACAACACAGCATGAAAAGCAGCAATGAATGAGAAACCCATTTCACTGAGGCAGCTGGGGACATGGGTCATACTGATATGAACCAGGGCAGGAGGCAGTGGTCACCCTTTTCCTATTGAAAAACTGGCTCACCTGTAAGCCTCCGGCCTGGCCTGCCACCATCATGAGGAAACAAGCCCAGACACCTCTACCTTGTACTGCCAGAGAGCCTATTGCCAACAACTACAAATCAGGAAAAAAGTCCAAACAAGAAAACCAAACAACTACACAAACAAAATGAAAACAACTCTCCCTCCCTGATAAAAAAAAAAACCTAAAACAAGATATGTTTTTCCATAGCCTTAAAGTCAGGGAAGCCAGGCCTTCGTGGAAGACAATGAAAGGATAGTTCACTGTTCTCTTACACTGCAAACCCACTAAAAATAAAGTAGGAAATGCTGGGGTTCTGATGGATACACAGAAAGAAGAAAAAATGGTTAGATCTGGAATGATTCACCTTAGTCTGTGAGTCCATTGCCAGCCCATGGATTGACTTCAGGGGAATCTCTGAAAACTCTAAAATTATAAGCAAACTCTAATGGGTATATAGATGCATTTTTGTAAAAAGGGTGTATAGCTTTCATCTGATGCTCAAAGAAATTTGAGACTTCAAAAGGGTTAAGAACCGTGCATTAGAGAAGCGTACACTTAGGCTTATACATTAGGATCATTATCTTTTTATCCTCATATTGCACAAGAAAGTTCCAAAGGTACCGTACAATAACTTGGCATCTTGCAAAGAGATGTTGATTTTCACTTTCTTGGGAGCCAAAAGCAAGAGAGGGAGTGGGAGGTGCCCCAGGTCCTGAGTCTCTGGCCTCCACTGTGGAGTTCAGTTTGCTTTTGCTGTGCTGAGTGTAGGAGCTGCATGGCTCTGTCTGAGTCTCTGAGGCAAATCATCCAACAGAAGCTATAATTTTAACCTGAAGGCGACCTGGGTTCTCAAAATCACTCCCACTTCCATCAGACCCCTCTCTGAGGATGCCAGTGGCTTGAACTTTTCTTTTCAAGTCCTGTTTCAGACTTTACCTTGTGACACTTGTATCTGTCCTCTCCCATTGGCCCCCGGAATTGGACTGAGAAGGGTTCAGCACACCACACTCCTATCCTGGACACCCACTAAGAGCAGGGCAGGGAGGACATATGTTATACAAAGTGGTGTGTGAGGAAAGTAGCAAGGATAATCTCCCTTAATATTCTTGTCTATCACTAACAAAGGTTATGTTGATTGTGCCAAACACTATTCAAAATACTCTACATTTTTCCATTTAATACTTATAACAATCCTATAAAATTGGTATAATTATCAGTTTGCCAATAAGTGAATTAGGGCTGAGGAGTTAAGTAACTTGTCCAAGGTAAAACAGCTAGCAAGTAGCAGAGTTGAAATGCTTGCCATAATCTGTTAACTTCAAAATCCAAAGCTCTTAATTGCTATCCTGCAGCAGTAAGTTATTTCTATTAGACTGTAAAGTATCTTACCATTTTGCTTCTCTACAGTTTATTTTGAAAGCACAACTCTTTGGTTCAAAAGGATCTTTCCTAACACAAGCTGCCCATGCGTTCCCTTGAGTGAAAAAATGACTCCCCCCTCCAGTACCTCTAAAGTGTGATTTACAAACCCAGATACTGAAAGGGGGGACAGGCAAAGTCAATGAATGAAATGGGCTGGGCCGTGAAACTGATACACCGGCATAGATGCTGTTTGTGTCAGCTGGGATCACATTGAACAATGAACAGAATAGCTACAAGACTGCATCTTAAATAAGTAAGGACTTTGATTTTCACACTTAACAAGAAATGGGTCAGTGGGCAATTCACGGCTGATAGGAGAGCTCAAATGTGCCGTCAGAGACCAGTCTCCTTCTAACTTCCTGTTTCACCATCCTTAGCCTATGGTTTCGGTACCCGTGTTCAGAAAATGATGGCTACACCTCCAGCCATTGTATTTATCTTCTAAGAAGGAAGGGCCAAGAGCAAATAGAGCACAGAGAGCTGCCAGCCAGGTCTGTCCCTGGGCCTCGTTGCATGGCCACTCCTTGCCTGGGGAAACTGGGGAGGTGAGATTTGGTGCTGAACACATCACCATTCCAAACAAAATGGATCTGTTAGTGAGGAAGAAGGGGAGTATAACTGGCAGACAGACAACCATGGAAACAGCAGCACTTTGCAGAAGAAAGCAGCCTCAAGGCATGTCAGTGGAAGCTCCCATTCTCTGTAGCTGCAAGTCAGTGTTGTCACATTAGCCACATCACACCCGCCACTAACCCCGGGGTAAAGCCTGCCTGGGACCTGCACATAGTAAGGCCCCAGGTTTCTCTTGCGTGCTGTGCCAGATACAAAGAACTCACTGAAGGAAATGGACCCCGGGTGATACAACTGTGGAAGCATGGGCTTGGATTCAGAAGACCCAAGTTCAAGTCCCTCATCTGCCATGTGCTACCAATGGGACCTTAGGCAAGTCATCAACCTCAAGTCTTCATATTAAAGTGAGGACAACAATGCTATCTGAGACGTGGATTGTTGTGAGGTTCAAATGAGATGATCTGTGTAAAAGAGCCTTATGGAAAGTTGAGCATAAATATTACCTGTTTATTATGGTTTTCAATTGAACAGCACTCAGTTTGGTCACTTAATTTGTTTTGTTACAGAAGTCACTCTGCTTTAAGTTACATTTAAGCCCTTGTTCAGCACAATACATCATGCTATGCACTGATATTCTCAAAAGAGAAATCTGTAGACTTGTAGTGAGTATCCGTAGGGTGCTCACATCTCAGGGTTGGTCTCCCTTTTAGGTTTGCCCTTCCCCATCTTCTTATCCAGGATAATTCCTCTTTGGAACCCAGTACTCAGCTCAGAAGTGTGGACTTCGAGGGCTGCACAAAGTCCACTCAGTTTCTTCTGCTCCATTGGCTTCCATGACACTGGCTCTTCTCTCATTCTTCTTCCTTTTTTATCTTGGTTTTTCCTTTTGTCTCTTTTATGGACTCCTTTTTTCCCCACTAGTGCTTGGAACATTGAGATTCCCAGACTTGGGCTGGGTCTTAGCCATGGCTCCTAATTGATATGTTCCCCTGGTTCATCTCAGCCACATTCATGGTCCTTCTATTTCAGTGTCCCACGGACTCATTAGTCTGTACATGTGGTTCTGACCCGTGTCTCAAGCTTCAGAACCATACATTCAACTTGCTGGACATGTCTTCAGTGGGTGTTCCAAGCCACTGCAAATAAACATACTTAAAATGGAACTCTTCCTCATTTTGTGGACTGTAGTCCTACTATCTCTGCATTCTCTGTTTAAAGTAGCCCTACCATCTACCCAGTTGTCTAAGCTGGGAAATTCTGAGCCAATCATTCTTTCTATTTCTTTTCCCTCATCCAATCACTTAAAAAGTCTTTCCTTAGCTCTATTTTTTTCTTTTCTTCACCATGACCCCCACAATTGACTTTGAAGCTCTGACTGCCTTCTGTCTAGAATATCTTAATAGCTCCCTGCTTCACCCCCAATGTCACTTTGCTGATCAGTAAGAATGACATAACACAAATGAAACTGACACAGTCACTTAAAACCTGTTGACAGCCCCCAATGATGCCCTCATGCACCATTTCCACCTTTCACTTTAAACTTGGGCACCCATGAGCTGCCTGGGCACTCACCTACTGCGGCACCTCTCTATTTTGGCTTGTGTGCACATGTATGTGAGGAGGTCCAGTGCCCTGCAGCTCCACATTGTATGCATTCCTCAGTCTAGGCCTTATCTACTGGGCTGCCCTCAATATTCCACATATATTTTTGTCAAATGGTTCAAACCGATTATGTTCATCTTAACAGTTAAAATATTGGGGAGCATGCTTAACGTTTAAATGGCTTCACTTAAGTCTAAGTTTCTGAAGACTGGGACTTTTTGTCATTCATATTCTGTAAACCCTGAATAATATTCCAAGGTAGAGGCAGGTAAAGTAGAGGATTGATTCGAATTCCTGAACATTTACTTAACCTCTGTCTTCATTATTTTTTCACCCACTGATGTAGCACAACCTATTGATAAGGAAGAGCCTGGGCAGTTAAATGAGTCACTCTCTAAGACTATGGATAGGAAAAGTATGTCCTTTGATGTTAACCTTCCTAAAAGGCACAGATATCCTAACTACACATATGGTGACATCACCCTTTTGTGTTTGTGTAAATGGACCAGATTAAGGAGATTAAGAGGGAGTGCGTCAGAGGTAAAAGTGATTGGCAGTGGAGGGGGGCAGAAATCCCTCCCCTTCTCTGGAGACAGTCAACGCATGCATTTAAGGCAGAGAAGCAGGTAGGTTTCTGGATCACAACCTCTGCTCTGAGCTCTGAGTTCAATTTTCAGCTCTGACTCCAGCAAACTGAGGACAAGGCTGACAACTACATGGGGGTCTTATTCACTCTTCAGTCCTAGAGCAAGGAGAACCATGAGGTCTTTCTCACAAAATGAGACAGGAAAGCTTATGAGATGCCTTCGCATATATATAGTGACGGAAAAAATGATGTTCCCTAAACTCAGTGCTTAAGCACATGACATGTGAAACCACCCTCCTCTGGAACTGACAGTTCCAGTTTTTATTTCAGGGTTTTAGACACCTAAAGCAAAAGGATATGCATTCTGTAGAGTATATACAAATTTCAGCTTTAAATATTATTTTCTAATTTTGAAAAAGTTATAAAAATGTATAGATATTCTTTTTCTCTAAAGAATTGTTTCTGTCCAGTTGTCAGTTCATTACTACAGCCAATACGATCTGTCAAAAAATGCAAATGTATCCATAGCATTTTCTGATTTCAAACCTGCTAGTTTCTACAGGATGAGTTCAAAGCTCGATGTATACAACCATTTACCCTCTGGGTTAGGCTCTGAGTGTATCTTTCCACACTTCTCCCTCCCACCCAATTTATTCACCTACACTATGTACAAGTAATATATACATACGTACAAAGGCACATGCATAAGCACATGGGCACACACCCCACACAAAGACACACAGTCTGGGCATATTCATATACACAGGACATATGTATATACATGGAAAAACATAAGATACATGGGGAAACACATGAGAGACCACAGACACATAGAAGTGCTTTGCACACAAATGTGCAAACAGGCACACATATGGGTACACAAGACACAAACATGAAAACACATGGGCACACCAGAAATGCACATAGACAAACACACACACGGGCGTGTATTCACACACAGGTGCATATGTAAGAACACACATGGGTGCACACATAAACTATGGGGCTATATAGAAGGACATGCACACACTCACATGCAGACATGGGCCTATACTCAAGGACACACCCCCCACACTCCATCTCATGCTAATTAATCCTTGTTCTTTCCTGAGTCTCACTCCCAGCAAGGTGGTATAGTCTTTTATTTGATTCATGAACTAATGAGGCTTCTTGTTTTTCCCAAGAGCACATTAATGCTACTCTCAATTCAGCTGATTGCTAAAACAACTGGCTGTTTCCCCCACCAAGCACATCGAGGTTCTCATCACAGACATTTGTTCAGAAGCTTCATTTGAAGTCACCATTTTCAGAAATAAGCCTATATAGATGATGATCTATTATCATGTGTAGCCAATGCATTCCCCTGCATCAGGGATGTCCAAAATAATATAAGAGCCATAGATGTGAGATGTAATTTAAAAATTTCTAGTAGCCATATTGAAAAAAATCAAAAGGAAATGAGTCAAATAAATGTTTGTAATATATTTTATTTAATCATGTATAAAATATTATCATTTTGACACGTCATCATTATAAAAATTTTAATGAGATTTTTCCATTATCTTTTGTCGTGTCTTTAAACTTCACTGTGTATTTTATACTTAGCGCGTCACACTCTGAACGACCTGCATCTTAAGAGCCATGGTTGCATGTGACTATGACTACAATGTTGTAAGTTCTGGCACAGATTTTGTAAAATCCTCTTTGGCTCAGATCAGACCAGTAGGAAACTAGACATCGATAGGTGGGAAGCTTAGAGACAAATGTGTGGTTTGTCTCCAGCAGACTTTTGTGTGGAACTTAAGGCATGCCTTTTGTAAGCTGACCTTATTTGCCTCTTTATCTTTAATCTCTGCCTGATTTTTTAAGTTGTTTTTCATGTTTTTTGACTTGCTGGATAAACTGCATTTTTATAAGCCATTTTAAGTCTTTTTTTTTGTTTTTTTGTTGTTGGTCTTATAATGAGGCAAGTTAAAAAAAATTAAAGAAAAAAAAGAGACTTATACTCTTTCCCATCCCTGTGATTCCCCATGTTCCTCTCTGGGGAGGCCATTCCGGACCTCTTCTCCCTCCTCCGGGCAGGAGCTCTGCTTTGTGCACTCAGCGGCCTGCCGTACGCTCTGCAATAACACCATGCATGTGCTCCTGAAAATCACTGTGCCGTGCAAAATCAAGCAATGAAACTAAGGCTTATGGGGAAAACAGAGTTAGGGACACAATAGGCAAAGACATTATTAAGTGACATACTAACATAAAAAAGAAATCAAATAAAAACAGGAGCTCAATTTTACACACATACAATGGTTAAAAAGTCATAAATACTACAACAAATAGGGCACTTGACCTTCAAAAAGACCCACCGTTTGCTTAAAGTGGGCATCCGAAGGGTTCAGCTTGTGGGTTCTGGTGAAGGGGGAAGGAGGATTGTATGAGATCTGAGGGGAAATTGTCAAGACTTAAGCATGGTGTGTGAGGCTCAGAACCCACTCCGTGAGCCAAGGGAGTAGATGCATGTCTACATGTATGTGTTGGATTTTTCCTCACTGCTCGGTTAATCTTGGTGCAGTTTTCTGCATTCAGTTTCTTGCAGCTGAAATTGTACATAATCAGATGCAAAATTCATGTTATGCCCAAATGTTCCCTAATATAACAATCATTGGAACAAATCCTTGTTTCTGAAAACAAGTGTTATAGCATAACTGGTTGCAGTTCTTTTTTTCTTTTAATATATTTTATTGCCTTTTTAGAGAGAGGAAGGGAGAGGGATAGAGAGTTAGAAACATCAATGAGAGAAACACTGATCAGCTGCCTCCTGCACGCCCCCTACTGGGGATGTGCCCACAACCAAGGTACATGCCCTTGACTGGAATCGAACCTGGGACCCTTCAGTCCGCAGGCGGACACTCTATCCACTGAGCCAAACCGGTTAGGCCAGTTATTTCTATTATGGTCATATTTGTATTACTTATTTGGGGTTGCTTTCGTGGGTTCCTCTGCTCTCTGGTCTAAACAGTGAATTCCTTGAAGGTAAGAGTGACATCTCATCTGTATCCTTTGTCCCTCCCTAGCCCAGTGCCTGACACACAAGGAGTACTCAATGTATTATTGAAATTTTGTTAATTTAATTTATATTTGATGATATCATATTAAATTTTGAATTCTTTAGAGGCAGATATCAGACACTTATGATCCTCTCCAAGCCATTTTTTTCTGTTTGAAACATAGAGAGTTCAGAATTGAGTGGGGGGCAGAAGCGTGTGCAGTGAGTCCACTCTGCTGCCTACACTCATTCATCCACCCCCCTGTCATCCCCTTATCTCTGAGACACTTAGCCCGTCCTCACAAAATGTCAATGCCTACTCAATGGCTCCAGTGTCTTAACAGAGCAGACTAAGGGGAGCCAAAGCAGGCGGAGAAAACAATGGTTGGCGTTGTTTTTCCAAGTCTCTCTGGTCCCTCCCCCAGCATGGAAACCCTTGCAGGCTACTTTCCATATTGGGAAGAAATACTTTAGATCGAGGTAATAAAACCAGTGGAAAGAGCATTATTTTCCCATTGGCTAGGCTGGACTTATCCTTCACCCTGGGCTAAGGGGCAAGTGGAAATTGGAATAGAGAAATGAGAACATCAGGTCGTTGAACCCCACTGGAAACAACCAATGGAGTCGAAGGTCCCTTCCACACATACAAATTGCATAGACAACACAGTAAAAAAGAGATTAAAAAACAGCCGAATTCAGAAACATTGTGTTATTTTGTTTACGTAATACCAAAGTGTTTGTCACTTTTTAATTTATGGTTTTGGAGTCTTATGAAGAATCTGAATATTCATGTGTGTGTCATTGCCCTCTACTGGATAAATCAGGCAATGTTATTTCACTCATGTCCACATTGTGTAATAATTTATCAAATAATAGCTCATAGTTGCCTAGCATTTGATCTTTTAAGTTTTCAAAAATGTTTTTACCTGCAGTATCTTAATTTATCCTGATAATAGTGCTTTGAAATAACTATGCTATTTTCATTCCCATTTTACAGATGAAAAACTGAGGCAGAGTTACATTTAGTCATTCAATATATATACTCTCTAGAAGTTCTGTGCAAAGTTCTATGCTAGGCAGTTTACAAAGATGAATAAGATGGCATCTGTTTTCTGGGAGTTTATGTATTATTGCCTAATCTTTTTGGCATGTGTTATTTACAAATAACAAAAGTGAGGTTGGGCACTCATAAGTCACTTGTCAGATGCCCACAGCAAAAAACACTATGGAAATGAGAGAGAATTTGCAGCTGGTGAAAATTAAGCAAGGCTCTGTGAAGGTGATGGTGCTTGATGGAGGGCTTGAAAGATGGGCTAAAGGAGGCAGATGTTTGAGGGGAGCTGAGCTCATGATGTGAGCTAAGTGTGGAGTTCCCTTGGGAGTGACAGGCTCTGCAGAGAGAGTAGACAAACTTAGGCTACGGAAAAGGAACTATAGCTGGTGCAGAATGCGTATCTGAAGGAAGTCTGTCAGGAGCAAGTGATAAAGCCAGGGCGGGTCCAGGGCACCTCCACCGTGCAGTGAGGACGGGGCCTGTGGGCGAGGGTCCTGCCCCAGCCTATGCTGGCAGCGGGAGCAGGGACTGGCTGTGTGCAGAGTGAGGCCGCCGGTTATGAGGCCTGGCTTCTGCTGCTTAGGGATGTGGTTAAAGGTCAATGGGAGGCTGCTGTGGGAAGCGTGAGCAGGCGATGGCAGGGTGTGCTACTGGGAGTCAGTAAGGAGTGTCACATAAAAAGGGAACATCAGAAAATCATTCACTTTCACATTAGAGGTTGCTGAACTGTGGCACCTCCTCCTTCCTTCAACAACCTTGACCAACAGCCTTAAAAACAGCATGAAAAAAAAATCAAATTGAAGACACTGCAGCAAATGAAACAGGGCTCTCTTTGTCCTTTGAACATGATGACAAGCCTCATTTAGTAGAGAACGTGGGTGATTTTTGCCTAGAGTTTTCCTTTTATGCCTGACAATTTCACAAGCCCCCCAGAGGAAACCCTCACCACCTTCCATGTATTCTGTTCCTGGTTGTCTCCCAGAGAGTCTCGGGGACAGAATAAGTGGCAGGGACCACAGAGCGTTCTCAGAGGTCACAGACCATGCGTGGTCCACCGCCAGAGGACTGAGAGGGCGGGGGCTGGCAGCTAGGAAAGAAATGGAAGGAGCAGAAAGCTAAGGAAGGTTAAAGGAGTGGGTCAAATCCTTTGTTTGACAAAGGAAGCTCTGGGTTGGGGAATTTTTTTCTTTGGAACTTTCTGGTGTGAGTCCTTCAAGCCACTGACAAAATAGAGTAAGAAAGAAAGAAAGATGAGAGAGAGAGAGAGAGAGAGAGAGGCAGTTAGATAGGTAGACATGTACATATAAGCATGTATACATACATACATACATACATACATACACACATACATGGAGAGCGGCAGAGAGACATGGACAGAGACAGACATTTGCACAAAAATGAACCTTGAGTAATCATAGCATTACTATAATGTTTCCTGAAGAAAGGGTCACTTCCATTGACTTAGTCTTGCCCCTTCAGTTGTTGCTGTTTTTTTTTTAAGTTCATGCATATCTATTGAACACCTATTCAATAATTGCCCCTGTTCATGTATTTATTCCTCAAGAATCTATTACAGACTTACCAGTTGTCAGTAACGGTGCTAGGAGTGTGGAATACTAAGATCAATAAACAAGGTTTCTTCCCTTGAGAAGCTCAGAGCCTCACCTCGCTGGGCCAGTATTGCCACATGCGGGATTCAGGGCGCCGGCCTTGCCTCATCTCCGGGAGGGCTGGGACCTGGAAGCACCAATTCAGCCACTTGACTGGCATTACCCAGGCAGCACACAACTGAAAGTCACATGATATGTTGTGCCTCTTTGTCCGTCTTGTTAGGACCTTTTCAAAGCTTTGAGTTTGCGAGAGGGAAACATGCCATTGGCATAAAAGACATCCTATATAATAAAAGGGTAATATGCAAATCAACCGAATGGCGGAACGACCGGTCACTATGATGTGCACTGACCACCAGGGGCCAGACGTTCAACACAGGAGCTGCCCCCTGGTGGTCAGTACACTCCCACAGGAGGAGCGCCACTCAGCCACAAGCCGGGCTGACAGCCTGTGAGTGCAGCGGCCCATCTCCACAGCAGCACTAAGGATGTCCAACTGTGAGGAGTGGGCCTAAGCCACAGTTGGACATCCCCAAAGGGCTCCTGGACTGCGTAAGGGCACAGGCTGGATTGAGGAACCCCCACTCCTCCCCCCCAGTGTATGAATATCATGCACCAGGCCTCTAGTTAAGGCAGAAAAGTCCAGGTTCTTGCCTCTCTGGCTGAGCAATAAGCTTTCCCATCTGCAACTTACCACCACCATTCCCCTCACTGTTCAGACTTTAGCATGAGCCAGTACCACAAAGTGGATGCTGCTAAAATGAGATTAGTTTCCTTTCCAGTTATTGACATCCCTGGTTCCTCTCTCTATCTGCCTGATACACATTCTGGAAGAAGTGACGATTGAGCAAGTTGTTGACACTGAGGTGGGAGGCAGCTGCCAGCTGCCCTGTAGCCTCCTTTCATTAGGAAAGGCAGGCTGAGGAGGGTGAGGCTGTGTTTATCCTTTAAGGTAGAAAAACAAACTAACTGGGAGTAACAGTCCTATCTTTTTGGTACACTTTGCCAACAGTTCTGCCCTGTTTTTGTACAAGTGGCTCTCATCCCTCACATCATGCAACATATCTAAGCATGGGAAAGGGTCCAGGGAGGACACACAATGGGGTATTTTCCTGTGATTTAAATAATTCATAAAAAGATGTGGATGGAAGAGTGTTGAAAAATGTGGGAAGCCTTGGTTTTAAAGCTATACATTTTAAGACAGCCACTGAAAGTTTCTAGAATTTTTCATATCACCCAACTCTATACACAGACTGACCTCAAAATTGTCTATTCAACTAGGGTTTCCTAGATTTTGGATTTCAAGCACCATTTAAAAGAAAAAAAATCAAAACAATGCATGACAAACTGACACAGAGTATCAATTTTGAGTTTTCTTTTCTAGTGGGAAAAAGGAGTTTAAAAAATAGCAACAGCTGCCATCGCTGCACTGCCATGTGCTAAATGAAGGTTTACTCTCACAAAAGGAGGGAGGAAACAACTTCTTAGAAGTGGAGTCCCTCACAACACTGCTGGTGCTTTTCAATTGCCAAGGAACCAGCAATGGGTCATCACAGACCAGCTCTGGACCAGCCCATGGAAACCTTGACCTGAAAGACAACATCCAGTGATCTCCCAGGAGGCGGTCCAGTGTGCGGAACAAGTCCTCATAGGCCTTCCTGGACAGAGTCCTGACTCCAGCAGCAGGTGAAATTTGAGATAAGTTACTCTGATCTCAGGTTCTGTGTCTGCAAAATGGAGATGCTGCTATTTGCCATGGAAACCATATGCCTGTTCACTCAGTTAGTGGGCTGAGCACTGAGCAGAGGGCCTCATCACAGGTCCACAGTGAGATTATTTCCCTTATGTTCTCCTTTTTTAAAATAATGCTTGGACCTTACTCTCCATCCCCTGGGACACCTGGCAGAAGGCCTTGTATTTAGGAAGTACTCAGTCAAGACTTGCTAAATCAAATTTGTAGGAATATGACTCATAATGTAGCATTTGTTACAAATTACCTGACTTAGTAAGTGCTCCTTTTCTTGTCTCCCTTATACAGTCTATGCACCGTTAGGTTAGAGATGGTACTGTCCAGCTTCCTACTACCAGCCTCCTCCCACAGTGCCTGGTTCAGAGCAGGTTATACCCCAGGCTCTGTACTTTATAGCTAGTCACTGATTAAAGCAGTCTGCCCCTTTCTCTGGGTGCACTGAAAATAACTAAGTAGTGTGCGATTGTGTGTGTGTATGTGTGTGTATGTGTATGCACGTGTGTGTGTGTGTGTGTGTGTGTGTGTGTGTGTGTGTGTACCCATTCTCATGGGCCTTTTATTTCTAGAAACCCCAGTCCACCTTGGTACTCCAGCAATAATTCTGAGTTTACAGAATACAGCAAGGATGATCAGATTGCACTTTTGGAAAATCTATTTCAAGTGTGATAGCTTATGTGCCAAGGGCAAGGGTTCTTCTTTTGTTACTAATAACTCAACTGGGACGGCGGGCAGGAGTTCTGCCTACAGTTCCTTCATTCTTCTCAGGTGGAGCGTGTTACCTTGTATAGGCAACTACATTTTACTTAGTGGTGATCTGATTACCTTGATCGTAAGCATTTTAACTTTGCACTCTCCATGCCTACAGAGAGTTGGGCAAAATGAGAAGGGCCTGTGGAAACACACATCTCATTTTATATTGCAGTTATATTGGTAATTGCAACTTAACCAGCTTTACTCCTAGTTCTGGAGGGAAGTGAAATTACATGTAATAATAAGATTTTTGGAGAAATGGATATGATACATAACACAAGGGCCTTCCTTGATGAAATAGCTAATACTAAGTACATATATGGAAGTCTAATAAATAAGATTTTTATTAAGAATAATTTGTTCAATAGTCAATAACAAAGCAGCTGGGAAGGATCATCCAGGGAGAATGTATTGAGTGCCCACTTCTTTCTGAATTGAAATGGTGTGTTTTCCTTGAGCGTGCCTCTGGTGGGAGGGTTCATAGAGGCTGGGATGGGGAGGGAGGAAGGACATTCAAAACACTTTTGCAGACCCTTTGAAATTTAGAGTCTTTATAGTGACTTGGAGCCAATCATATCAATACCAGGAAATTCTCAGGGAATGATCCCATGTTATTGATAAACTAACTGAAGTTGATTATTAAGATCAGTATTTTCTTTTACATCACCTTGGATACCATAGTTGATCAGAAGATTTTAAAAAAAAAACTCTATTGATATGTAGCACTGGTATGGAATCATGTGAGCCCAACAGGATTTGAAAGTGACCACTGTGGCCCAAGGGAAAGTAACCAAGCTTTCTGTCACCCAGTTTATTTTTCTGGAACATTTTTTTGAGTGTCAGTGGTGTGCTAGGTGCCGCTTGATTCAGTGGTACTAATCTAAAGTATTAGCCTAGTGCCAAGTCTTGCTTAGCATATGAGGAGATCAAATGCAAGTACAGAAGTAAAAAAGAAAAAACTATATATAAATGTAAGCACCAAATTAAATCTGACTAAAGCCTATTAACCCCTCACTCAGCTCTCACCAGAGGGCCCGTTAGTGGGAAGAGGATGGTTTTCCTTCAGGATGAAATGATGGACATGCCCTGAACCAGACTAATTTGCTATTAACAATTTGTTATGCAGCTCTCATCTTCAAATGTATCTAAACCCTTCCTGCGCCTATTTTTACTTTCAGCTCATATAAATAATTGGCATAATAAATTCCACATGTTACTTTATTTGCAGTTAAGAGCTTGCTTTCAAACTTCAAGAATGTTTCTCTCAGTTTGCTCCCCTGGGATAGGGGGAAAAAAAGATGTCTCAGATCATTATCCACCCCTTAATTTCTATCATTTTCAAACTGTGGCTTCATAATCTTCAAAGTCAGCATTGCATTGAAAACAACAATAACAATGGGATTCTATAGAAACTTTGCATGAAAAAGTAGCGTCATCTAAATGCTCACTGCCACCATCACTTATAGGGTTGATACTGCCCCCAGGCAAGGAGATGCAAAGTAAAATAAAATATAGCTCCTGTCTTCCTGGAGCTCTCATTTGAGCCACAGAGACAGAGTATAAACTGAAACCTATAATGCAAATACAATCGGTTGGGATTGAATGTTATGGGTAGCAACACAGTTTGGGAGAAATTGTTCCTGAGAGAGAGGAATCCATGAAAGCTGCAATATTGAAGAGACACTTGAGTTTGAAAAGAAGAAACCTTGTATAAAAGAAAACCGGTTAGAAGCAATAAATGCTGGCATTAAAAACATGCGTTTGCAGTCAAGGAGAGCTGGGTTCGACTCATATTTCTATTGCTTCATAGAAGTGTAACTGTGGGCAAGTTGCTTTACCTTTTAAAGCCAAGGTTTCCTGTCATAAAATGAAACTACTGCTGCTGCTCTCGCTGATGGTGTTTCTGTGAGACTCACCTGATACATCTCATGGAAAGCCTTTAGCACAGTGCCTGGTACGTTGTGAGTATGTATGCAATGGCCACCATCATCATCATTACCATCATTATGATCCAGAGTGATTTGTATACACACGAGAGTATGGAAATCCCTTCCTATGTTGACTTAGTTCCATTCTGCTCAGGACTCTGTTAATAGAGGTTTCCTCGAAACCCCAGTTTCTTTTTCCCCTGAAGCTCCTCACCACAACTTTCTGCCAGACCCTAGTCCTAATGTCATGCAGTTTCCCTCTAGCATTTACCCATCCTCAACTGCAGGCCAGTCTGAGTGAGATTTCAAATATTTACGCAGTAGATATTCTGCCTTGTTTCTCCTGTTTATGCATCCAACTTAGACCATGCCTATATCTAACCTCTCAATCTCTCTCCATCTCCACCTTCTCTCTTTCTCTCCTTCCTCATCCCTTCCTCATAGCCTGAAGAAAGGTAGTTAAGTCATGATTACAGATATGCAAAGGATTGCTAGATGCTGATCATCTCAAACTTGCATGTCATCCTTTCTGTAGTAGGGACCATTTATTGACTAAAGAATTAAAGATTTCTGTGGAATCCTTTTGTATATTAAGTCTTTCAGTGGTTTCTTAGCCTGGGAGTTGTTAATCTTTCTAGGAGAATGAAATAAAATGTGTGAAATAATTAGCTATAGGTACAAAATCAAAGACTGTTAAGGCCTTGGTGGTGGCGGGGAGTGGGCGCGGGGGTGGAACCAAGAGGTGTAATAAAAGAGACTTCTATCAGCATCAAGACACTTGAGGTTGAGCATGGCTCCCCCACTAATTAGCTATGGAAACGAACCCAATTCACTTTGCATTTCATGGCATTAGAGGGTCATGTCTACAATTCAGGAGTTGGACCAGAAGGTGTCTGAGATTCTTTCTTCCTTTATTATTCTATGTCAATTTATAATTTGCTCTTAGAACACTCTTGGTTTTGAATATCATGATATTGTGATTAAAGGACAAATCCCTAGTATGCATCATGGAATTGATATCTATGATTTTATATATATATATATATATATATATATATATATATATATATATATATATGTATATATACATATTACAACATATATTATAATAAATAATGATATACTTTTACTTTTTGTATTATATTTATATATGATTTCATTGTTTTTACACACAGAGTGGGGCAAAGTAGGTTTGCAGTTGTGAGTACATGAAGCAGTTTATTCTTGTGTTATTATTTATGAATTATTATATTATTTTCCAAACTAACAACTGTAAACCTACATTTGCCCAACCCTGTGTATTATTTCATAATCAAAACAACCTTTAAGATGTTTTGTTCCAGAATTGTTGTCTATTTTTCAATGAAGACATTGCGGCTAAGAAAGTTAGATGATTCACCCCAAGCCACACTGCTAATACACAAAGAAATGAAATGTAATTTGCTCCTCTTTCCCCCAACACATACAACTTCTCAGATTTAAATAGAGAAGATAGCTTTCTATGGGCATAAAGTAAGCTTCACAACTGTGAAGCCAAAAATTCACCCCAAGCATCACCTCAGTGAACCATAACACCTAATGACCTTAAACAGAAGCTATGACAATCCACGGTTCTCTATGGGCGTATCTGTTCAGGCTGCTGGTTTGTAAGTTAAAAAATAAAAAGATCTAAAACTATAAAGTATATAAATTTATAGTTTTCAAAACACACTCAAGTGTGTTACTATATGGAGATGTTTTTAATGACAAATTATTTTAAGTGGAAAACTAAGCTCAGATGGGTGCCACCTGAAAGAGAGCAATAGGGTCAGGTCAGATCTGGGTTCTCTGATGCCTAAACCCTGATGCCTAGCTCCACTCCACCACACAGGGTGGCCCTCTGTCCCAGAGTGCCTGAGTCTGACAAATTTCCTACTATGTGAAACGTTCAGTGTAAAACTGAAAGTCACAGGCAAACAGGGTAAGCTGGTCACCCTGTCATCAAGTTGCCCAAGTTCTGACACCTACTGTCACCACTATGATTTACTACCAGGCCATCAATGGTTAAGTCAACAGGTCTCTGGGATCAATCACTAAGTGACCCATCTTGTTATCAAGATGAAACAGGAATAATAATGATAATTGTGTAACCAAGATCTTGATTATGATACTAATCAAAACATTTGCCATCACAATATCAATTATCATTAAATAACATTTCCTTACTTACAGCATGGGAACCAAGCCAACAATATAATATACCACCCACGATGCAAAGGGATGCTGCCTTTGTTCTGGAAAAGGACCACATCAAAACAAACTTTATAGAATTATTTATAAACTGATGCAATAATTTGTGTGTTTTTTTTTTTAATTGTTAGGTCTTTTAAGTGCACTTCTGTTAATCCCCAAACAGAAAAGTGTCTTTCCGCCAGAACAGAAATTGATTATACAGTATGAGGCAAAAGTAGGTTTACAATTGTGAGTACACAAAACACAGTTTATTTTTGCGTTATTATTTAGCAATTGTATTGTTTCCCATATTAATACTCTAAACCTCCTTTTGCTCCACCCTGCATAATGTAGGCATTTGAAGAAATGGACTGTCAGACTGTCAAACTACAGCAGGAAGGCCGGGGAGGGTGGGAGACCAGGAGGGGGGTGGGTAAGAGATCAACCAAAGGACTTGTATGCATGCATATAAGCATAACCAATGGACATAAGACACTGGGGGGTAGGGGAGGCCAGGGGATTGTCATGGGCGGGGGGAAAAAAAAAGAGACATATGTAATACTTTTTGTAATACTTTAAGCAATTAAAAAAAAAAGAAATGGCATTCTCTCCAGTCATAGATAGAAAAAAAAATTCCATAGGATTCTTATTTCTGTTACTTTTTTTATGGTATTCTATATAGTTATCAAATGCTTTAAAACTACACTCAGAATGTGGATGTATTTTAGTTGTTGTGGATTCCCAATTCCGATATCACTAGTGAATTTATTCCATTACTGAGCTCTTTTTATCCCTGTCAACTTAGATTAAGTCAAATTAGTTCTTATTTCAATATTGAGAACGATTTTGTTTGACAGCAAAAATGACCTCTGGTTTCCTCCCAAGGACATCTTATCTACAGAATGAATCAGAAACCCTTTGAAAGGATGGCTGAGATGTTGATCGTGTTTCTGTTTACATGGAGTCGGAAACAGGCTTAAAATCATGGTGCAAGTTATCCACATCAGACAAAAGGAAGGACTGCCTGCTTTAATGGTTGGGGAACCTGGGAATTTCTTTCTAATTTAAGTAAAGGAATCTCCCTACGTGGAACCTTTGAAGGAAATGTATAAATAGGTTGGTTTGACAGTGGTTCTGACCCACGTTGCAATGCCTGATGCCGTTTAGAAGGCCAGCAGTGAAGTAACAATAAGGTACTCATGGGAAGAGGAGAGAGTGGCCACATTTATAAAGGTTATGATGTCACAAAACAATTTCTGTTTTGAATCTAGACTTCTAAAGATGAAAGACATCTCAAATCCAGCTTTTTTGTCAGTCAGACTGCTGAATTTCTTAGCTTTGGTATCTTTCTATGAGCTCATTTTCTTTCTGATGCCTTAAAACAATACAACATTTAAATAAAAAGAGTGATGGGCATTAACTAGTTGAATGTCTTTGTTTTACAGATGAGGGTACTTAAGCTCAGAAATGTCAAAGAATTTGCCCAAAGGTCCCCAACTTGGAATTGGCAGAGTAGCCCCGGAATATAGGCTTCCTGACTCCTTGTTCTGTGCTTGTTTACTGATCTTTTCCTGTGGTCTCATTTGCTACCAGTAAGAGATGTTTTTCCCCAGGTATTTCGTAGTCTAAGTTTATACAAGGAGTCATGGAAAGTTGGTCAACTAAAAAGAAGTCATCGATGCCTACATATTTCTTGTTCTAGGTTGGAGTCCCTATCAGAGTTCAACTTGATGGCTCAGGGTCTCTAGACTGCCAGCTTCTTGATGCCTCTGCCAGCTCACATCATTGAATATAATCTCAGGGTGAGGGGACCGCTTTGCTCTGCGGGGTGCCTTAGAGAATGAAATGTGGACTCCACATAAGAAGGAAATGTCTGTGAAGCAAATTGTGTGAACAGATACTAAGTGTGACTATAAAATAACAAAATTGATTTCTAAAAGAAGGTGAATGTGCTGTTCAGCAAATCAGTTTTCTATAAATAAGTTTTACCTGTTGAAGACTAGCTTGTGGCCAGCAGTAACCTCTAAGGAGTGGATATAACCCTCAGATTCTGTCATTTTAGACAACAGTTTTTTGTGATACTCTGTGTATCATTCTAATAAGGCTCGGCACGTTTTTGGAGCTTCACTTTAGAAGCTTCCCTCAGTTTCAGTTTTTGTGAGGCACACGGGGCTGTCAATTTGAAAAGTATAATCACACCTAAATTGTTTTAATTAAACTTATTGGGTGACATTGCTTAATAAAATGATATAGGTTTCAAATGTACAATTCTATGATACATCGTCTGTATATTGCATTGTGTGCCCACCACGGAAGTCAAATCTCCTTCCATCACTATATATTTGATCCGTCCCCCTCCCCTTTATCCTTTACCACTCCCTCTCCCCACTTCCCTCTGGTAACCACCATACTGTTGTCAGTATCTATGAACATTTTTTTGTTTTTCTTGTTTATTCATTTGTTGCTTTCAGTTTTATATCCCACATATGAGTGAAATCATATGGTTCTTGGCTTTTTCTGTCTGACTTATTTCACTTAGCATGATATTCGCAAGCTCTATTCATGTTGCAAAAAATGGCAGTATTTCATCTTCTCTTCTGGCTGAGTAGTATTCCATTTGGAAAAATACATTTGGAATAATGGGGACACATTGGAATGCATGTACCAACTTCCGAGTGATGACTTTGGAAGGTAGCATTTTCTGATGTATTTGTTCCGGTTCCGGTGTATTTGTTGAAAGCTAAAACTATAGTCACTATACAAAATAATTTACTAATTATTTGTATTTAAATGTGAAAGTTTTGTTAATAGAGTTACAAAACATGTTAACTTACCAGTCTCGCCAGGCTCATTCCTGGCCACACAATTAAAACCAGAAGGACTTGAGCAAAAATGTGGCAAACAAAGATGCTGTGCACATTTCCTGATGCTTCTTGTGGCTAGGAGAAGAGGCATGGCCTGTGGTTGAAATTTTCTGATCAGATAAAAATAATATAAATGGTGATAAAAGAAAGTAGAACTTATTATTAGTTGCATGGCCTAGAGCAAATTATCCCTCAGCCTCAGTTTCTTCATTTGTGTAATGAATATAATAATAAGGAACCTCATAAGATTATTGTTGGCATAATTATAATGAATGAATGTAATAATGCATATAAAGTTCTTAGTGACTCCCCTCATGAAGAGTAGGCCAACAGTATATAATTAGCAACTTCTCTCGCTTCTTTCTTTTCCTAATTTTAAAATTTCCTTTCATAAGAAAGGCTGGGCTTGATTGCTGGGCAGCCAGGGCTGCGGTAATGGAAGTGTCTGGACATGAAACAAAGGGCCCCAGAAAGTCCGTTTGGGGATGTAAGTGTCCCCGAAATGAAAGACAATCTCTAGATCTGAGAATCTCCCTGGGTTCCAACTTATGGGTGTAGTTAGCTTACCCAGACATTGATTTTTCACTTCAATAATCAGTTTATTGTGTTGTTCAGCAAATCAGTTTTCTATAAATAAGTTTTACCTGTTGAAGACTAGCTTGTGGCCAGCAGTAACCTCTAAGGAGTAGATATAACCCTCAGATTCTGTCATTTTAGACAACAGTTTTTTGTGATCATGAAAAACAATCATACTAAAGTAGGCTACCTGCCATTTTCCTAAACATCAGACTTCTAGAGAAATAGCTGTCTAAATTAGGTAAGCATCCTCCTATTTTTCACATATGTCTGTTACTTTTAAGTGTTCATGCTAGATTCTCTCCTCCATGTGTGTTTCTAAATCACATTATCAAAAGAAATCCTGGAAGCACCTTTTTAAAAAAGTTTTTATGTTGTTTAGCTCAATATAACTTTTTAATCTGAAAGAGTTTCTCAGAGTATCCATAATATGTTTAATCCCCATATCTGAGCTTTTCATTTCTCCTCAAATACAACTCCACAGAAAAGTCAAAATGGAATTCTACACCTCACACAACTTTCAGTATCTTCTTGGAAATGGACAGTAGAAGAGAAGTTCACAAGGTTTACTGTTTCTAATACTCAGTAGACAATTATTGAAATTATACTAGTGCTAGGGAGACCACGACGAGCAGCATGGACAGCCTAACAATGTTGATTAATAGTGAAAATAATAACAATGGCTACAATAATAATGTTTACTGATTCAAATGTTCTAGTCAGTGTTTGAGAACATTAAAACTATTAACTAATTTAACTCTCACAATAACCCTAGTAGGGAATTACTCTTATTGTGTCTATTTTACAAATGAAAAATTTGAGGCCAAGGAAAGTGAAGTGACTCATTGAATATTACCAGTAAATGGTGGAGCCAAGATTTGAACCCAGCCAACCTAGCTCCAGGCTTTAGGCCCAGAGAAGGGCATGACTCACTCTTTGCAGGGCCAGAGGGGAAAGCTGTGCAGAGCTGTCCTTGACATTATGTCTCAAAGGATGAATGGATATTCTCCAGGCAGGTAAGATAAGGAACAGTATGCTAGGCAAAGGGAATAGAATCTGAATAGGCTTAGAAGCTTTTTTTAAAAATATACTTTATTGATTTTTTACAGAGAGGAAGGGAGAGGGATAGAGAGTTAGAAACATCGATGGGAGAGAAACATCGATCAGCTGCCTCCAGCACACTCCCTACTGGGGATGTGCCCGCAACCAAGGTACATGCCCTTGACCAGAATCGAACCCAGGACCTTTCAGTCCACAGGCCGACGCTCTATCCACTGAGCCAAACCGGTTAAGGCATAGGCTTAGAAGCTTTTAACGTAAGGATGCTATGGCACACTCCAAGTGGATAATTTCAGGAAATTTGATATAGGGACTAATTTAACAGCATGGGTGGAGTTTTAGGAAACAAACAAGGGGTGTGCAGTACCCCAGAGTTAGTAATAACAGGAAGTCATTCTCATCCAAAGAGGTGCGACATAGAGACAGGAGCAGAACAGGAGCCTTTGGTAGAATGATGTCGCCAGCCCACACCAAGGCTGGGTGGGGGGTGGGGGAGGGCAGGGAATACATCCCCAAATTAATTCTCTTCTCAAGTTCTAAGCTTATAATATTCGCCCATTGACTGAAACCAGCTAGAAGCCCTCAAGCAAATGAATCCATGGATGCTGTCTGTAAGACAGTCTCTCTGGGAACAGAGCAGGGTGGAAACAGTAGACAGTGCATCTGGCAGGGCAAATGGACAAACTCCAGAACACAAAACCAATACATTATGAAAGAGTTTGGGCATAAAGGGTGGGGCAGAAGTAGGTTTACAGTTGTTCATATGGAAAAGAGTATAATAATTAATAAATAATAATACAAGAATAAATTCGGTTTCTCCTACTCACAACAGTAAACCTACTTTCACCCCACCCTGTACTTTTGAATGGTTTTAGATAAACTTAATTTTTTGAGTAATTTTCAAAGGTCAAGTGTGCTGGCTGACAGTAGAATACCTCCTTTTTTTCCTAGAGAAAGAAGATCATAAAGCCAAAGTTACATTTGATGGGAATCTGTTCCCAGATGTTTCTGAAACTTAACTCCACACAAATACAGTAGTAACTTAATACTAGCTCATATTGAGCAGGTTCAAAAGTAACTTTTTTTCAATTGCCCCTAACTTAATTAATATTTTCATAATTAGCCAGGAGACTTCCTGAATGAAGATGAGATATTTGGATACATTCAGCTATTAGTGAATTATCTGGGCTCAGAAACAGCCTTATGTTTCTTTCAGGCAGAAAAATAAAATGTTACTTTCATCTGCTTCTAATTCAAAAGTAGACAGAGTGAATTTGATTCAACATTACTTTTTTTTTTTTAAATCACCTTTTGGCTGAGATCATGCATGGAAAAATTCAACCCCCAAAGGACAGAATTTTGGAATATAATATGGAAGCAAAAAAGTGGGCTGGGTAAAAAGGAAGGAAGACTATTCTAGTTGAAATCTATAAATAATATGAGCTTACCCATTAATGTTCACTTTTGCAAATCTAAGAAGAGGATTATAGAGCTACCACCAAGGAAGATGGAATACCTACTGCTATGAAGAAACTGAGTAGAGTTTGGATAATTGAACTATTTAATAATAATCATAATAGCTAACAGTTGTAGTTGTCCAGACACTATAATAAGCATACTTATTTAATTCTCTGTCTATAAGGTAAGTTTTATTATTAGCTTCATTTTACTTACAGATATATAGGGTCTGTACTGATAAATGATCTTTCCATGGTTTTATATCCAATTAATGACTTTGTTGAGCCACAAAGTCAAATCTATTTTACTGTATAGGCCAGCATATCTGTGTTAAGTAAAGAAGAGTAAATGGCAAGTTAGCACTGCCATAGGCATACTGGTCTTTAATGATTTGAATTAATTGATAAGACTATCCAGTGAATTTGAAAAGAAAGCTGATGATCTATCATCTCTGCATGTGGATATAAAGTAGCTTTCTCACTTTGTTTCTGAACTCCTTATGTTTCCTGAGAAGAGCTCAGAACTGTGGATAGACTTTAGAGCTGTTGGGACACCAAAGCTAGGGCAAAGCGCAGAATATTTTCTATGAGGGATTTATGAGCAGCCATGACTAGCCCACGGCTAACCCTGACCTCTGTGTTTTAGAGAAAGGTGCCTCCACAATGTTGTGCAGCAAGATCTGTTCTTGCTCTATAGGCCAACAGCTTCAGAGGGTCTCAGGGGCAAGTGAAAAATCTATAAAAGGTCTATTCTTACCAGCAATGCTAGCAGAGAGAGGGGAACATCCAATTCTTATTGAGTCGTGTTCCTGGCATATTTCTAGGTACATCCCCTGCCTGTCTGGGGAATGTGAGGCAATCCTTTGGCCCTGATTTTGGGTCTACCGGTCTGTCTTGGTGTTACCTTAGCACACTACCTGCATTCTCATTTCTTGGAATTTGCAAAGGCAGAGGCATTGTCTCCAGAAAGACACACACTAAAATGCACATTATGTTACCTGGGAGAGAGAGGGTGGTCAGTGGTGTGTAAGTAAATATGAGCCTCAGGCCTAGAGCTTGAGCACAGGGCGGAGTCTGTGACTAAGGACATGGGGGCTGTCCTGATGGAGGCAAGGAGAAATGGAGGAGGTAGCTGAGATAGAAGAAAGCCTTCAGAACAAGGAACAGGATAGTGGCTGGGGTGTGGAGGCTAGCCAGTGTAAGGTTAAAGAACAGAAAGGGAATAGATTAATAAATGAGCCAAGGATGTGACTACAACAGGAAGATCCTCAAAGAACAACTGAACCGCTTTCCCTCTCTCTCATTGTATTTTGGGCCATCCCTGTCTCTAAGGGCAGGGTGGCCTCTAGTAGTGTAGAACTATAGGTGTGTTTCTTTATTCAATGCTTTTAGTACAAGGAAGTTGAGGCTAAAAGACAAGAGCTCAAGTGCTGTTTCTATCACTAACTTTGGGACTTTGAGTTTGATTACTCTGTCTGAGTCTTTTAGAATTAAGGTTACCGTCTGCCCTACTTCACTATAGCAATGTCAAAAAATGTGAAGGGACTTGGATAGAAATTTGACTTCGTGTGATGAACACACAATACAGTGCACAGGTGATGTGTTGTATAATTGTGCACCTGAAACCTACATAATTTTGATAACTAGTGTCATCCCAATACATTCAACGAAAAGGAAAAAATATGAACTAAACAAAAGAGAAAAGCATAAAATTTTAGATCAGTCTAAAAATAGAATAAAAAAAATCTTCAAAATCTATTGATATTATTTACTTAGGGTTACGTGATCACTGTACATATATTTCTATCTTATACAGATGTGCACTATTTGCGTATTTACATATGTACTTAGTTTTCTTTTCTTTAGAAATTACTATTACCAACTGATAGGAAAAAAAACACACAGAAAAACATTTCTTAAGAGGGTAAGTAACAGGATGTAAAAAAGTCTAAAGGTAATGTGTGAAAATAAGCTCAACAATGAAACGCTGTTTTTAATAAGGAACTGAAACCTACAGCATGCATTAGGCACTTACTTTTGTGGTTTTAAAGCAGTCAACTCAGGAAAGTTTCCTTTTCCCACTTAATTTCCTTTAGTGGGTCTACATGGGAAATAATTGGACCAATCTATTGAATACCTTTTCTGTAGATTCTAGGCCCTTTTATTAAGTCTGTAGAAAAATTGCCTCACCAAGAAAATATGAGTAACCACTTCCATTTTCCCCACTGTAATCTGTTCCTTATTGCAGGGTCAGTATATTATCAAATGTAGAATCAATGGTGCCCTTAGATGTAATTAGAGGGGCAACAATTTAACCCAGCTCATCTTATTCTCAACCTACTGGCTCTCAGGGGTCCTGTACCTGTGTGTTATGAGCATTTTAGAGAAGTTCCCTCAGAAGTGAGAGACTCATGTAAAATGTGATGTGTGCAAGGAGTTTTTTTTTTTTTAAACAAATCTGAGGCAATTAAAAACATGAATATAATTTTTAAAAAACAAAAGAATAGACATTAGAAATGATTATTATAAATTGGGTAATGAGTTGTGAAAAATAATATGCTTTTAGAGGTGAAGCATTCAAATAAGAAAGCAAGTATCTAGGGAATGAGAAGACTGATGGAGTAAGGAAAGTAGGAGTTAAAGAAAAATAGCAACTGTGCAATAGAGAAGACACTCCTGCAATGTGAAACCTAGGACTATGTGTGTATTGATATATACTTGCATTGATAGAGCTATTTGAAACAAAACCCTTTGGGGAACGGGGACCCTCAATTAAATAGCACTATAACCTGAGTAATGGGATTGTCCCTTTAATTGGTTAAGCTTATTGGACTTAAATATAATACAGATTGGGTGGAATTTGATTATGACTTCATCTTTAAGATTGATTGGCTATGCACGCTTATAGGTTAGCTATAAATATGCATTGATTAGCTATGCATATTTACATGGTTAGCAGTGTATACTTAAAAAATGAGTAAATTTTTTATATATGGGCAGCTCTGCTCTTGAATGTCTGGCACCTATTGATAGATGATAGTATTGCTAGCCCAATACTTAACCAGGATCTAATGTCAATGACCCTTGTTGTTACCCAGCCCATGTGCTAATACAGTGTGGCTGACACCTACCAATGACAACATTGTTCCTCCCTTGCTTGAAAAGGAAAATGCAATTCCTTAGGACATATAAGATTCCAGAGGACCTCTGCATCTTCCTCTGCCAGGTACAGGTACATTTTCCTGCTCAGAAAGATAAGTAACAGCAGTTCCCAATTCCCTTCCATGGTAGTGATCCCTTCCCATTCTTCCCTTAAGGTGACATTAAACCTTGTGTATTTCCTGCATTATAGCTTGTCTAACTATATGTATAGTCATAGTTCTTCAAAGGAAAACAAGTCTGCTTATAAACCTATCTCTGAACTAGAAAATTAATTCATACTCAGCTAAAGTATATTTGTCAAGTTTTTACATTAGAAATTGAACCATTGCTTTAGGAGAGTAAAGCTAGAATTCCTCAATGCTATCACTATTTAGTGTTATTGGTAATCCTATGATAGGAAGTTTCATGGTATGTTGCATAAGAAGATTTAGATTCCATTCTTTGTTTACTTGACAAGTCACTTAACATATCCTGGACTGTAGAATCATCAGAATTATGGGAATGATAATAATACTTGTAAAATGAGTTCTCTCATGAGATATTAGTGAATTTGTTTTCTTAGCACTGTACCCTCCCAAGCAGAAAAAGTTATCCTAAGTTTTGCATATTACTAAAGTTTTCATGCATCACAAAAAAAAATGTTTATAGCTTTGTTCCTCCTGTGTTATTAATCTTCAGAGATTGTCTAGGACCATCCGTTCTTTTAATCATAGTTTTAACAGCTTCTTTTAAACAAGTAAACAAACATTAAATATTGTGTTCCATGATCAAGCTATGCATGTTTCTAATAGTTCTATGCTAGGATGTCCCCTTGGCAGCTCATAATGGGTGCTCAGTACATGTGTTTTGAGGAAATTCTGGGAAGAGAGCAACCAGAGCCTGTGGCTCTGATTCTCTTTCCTCTCTCCTCTGCATGAAGCATGAACTAGGGGAGGCAGGCTGGTGGTAGACACTGGAAGGGGTCTAAGATTTTATTTCAAGAGCAGGTCCAGGATTTGGTACTACATGGGAGGAATGCAAGGTACCACTTGTAGAGATGTGGTTTTATTTGTCCCTGAGGACTGAGAAGCCAAGAATTCTGTACCTGCCAGAGTGGTCAGCTGATATGATCCCCTTCAAGAAATGTTGGGAATGCTTGCCTGGTCCAGTTGACCCTGGAGGTCATGGATGGGGCAGTTATGAGTTGTTCCCATCCTTGAGATTGTGAGATAACTGCAATATGTTCCTAGGAGATCCAGGAGCAGAAAGCTTCAGCAGAGGGTGAACTATTTGCCAAATTGTTTCCTAATGGTTCATAATAATAGAGACTGCATTTTTCTTTCTTCATTTTCTGGTTTTCCATTGCTCAAAAGATCTTATAGCTTAACTGCACTGTTCAAGGCTTATATTCCATAATGAGGCAAAGACAAGTTACAACTCAAGGGCACTAGCGATCTGAGAGGGGAAGACCTATCTGACTGACTGGAATAGGAAACCCCCATTGAAGTAGAAACAAAGAAAATGTTATTTGAGATTATTTTATAAAAAACACTAGAGCTCTAGTCTGGCTGGCATGGCTCAGTGGTTGAGCATTGACCTATGAACCAAGAGGTCACAGTTCGATTTCCGGTCAGGGCAAATACCTGGGTTGCAGGCTCAATCCCCAGTTTAGGCAGCTAATTAATGATTCTTTCTCATCATTGATGTTTCTATCTCTCTCTGTCCCTCTTCCTTCCTCTCTGAAATGAATAAAAATATATATTTAAAAACAAGCAAGCAAACACTAGAGCTCTCGAGTAAAATTAGAGCACAAAAAAATAACTTCTGTTTTGAATTTAGGAAACATGGTCCATGATTTTAAATATCCAAAAGATGATTTGTCTTTCACTGTCTGACTTATTTCACTTAATATAAGACCTTCTAGGTCCATCCATGTTGTTTCAAATGCTAAGATGTCATTCTTTTTTATGCCAAGTAATATTACATTATATATATATATATATATATATATATATCACATCTTCTTTATCTAATCGTCTATTGATGGATACTTAGGTTTCTTCCATATCTTGGTATTGTAAATAATGCTGCTAATAAACATAGGGATACATTTGTCTTTTTGAATTAGTGTTTTGAAGTTCACATGAGTGTAAATTACAGCATGGAAAACATAGTCAAATATATCTATATATATAAAAGCAAGCAACTGGAACGCTGGAACGACTGGTCGCTATGATGCACACTGCTGCAGGCCAACCTCCTCCAGCACCTCCTAGAGCCGGTCCCGCCCCCAATCAGCTCCTCCCACCTCCATTGGGCACGGGGTATACTGGCCAACTGCCCATGGCCCTTCCCCCCTGCAGGCCTGGCTGATCAGCCCCCATCAGGAGGGGGCAGCCAGACACCATCCATGCACAAATTCGTGCACCGGGCCTCTAGTATTTTAATAACTATGTATGGTGCCAGGTGGGTACTAGATTTACCAGGGAATCACTTAATCAGTTATATAAATGTCTAACCACTATGCTGTACCCATGAAATGAATATACTACTGAATGTCAATTGTAACTAAAAGTAAAAATCCAATAGATGATTTTAAAAAGAAGATAGAGCCTGTTGAAAACAGAAGTTGTGGGTAGAACATCAACAGAAGAAATAGCTCACCCACAAACAGGCAAAGATATAGAAACCAAAAGGGGAAAACAAGAGGCTGGGTGGGCAGGTTCCTGTTTAACATGCAATCGATAGTGGTCCCAGAGAAAGGAAGGATGATACTTATTTAGAGGACAGAAGGGAAGTTCCCTCATCTCAGGAGGACTTGAATCAGCAGACTGACTTGGCCTCATACAAGAAGGGCAGTCAGATAATATTGATATTGATCTCCTAGCATGTGGACCAGGACATAAATATTTTGTTGTACGAATGAATTTTTATGTGCAGTTTCTTAGGTTTATCTCCCCAGATTAATGAATATGTCCACTATGCCATACAACCCCTATTGCAATATGTAGCTAAACATTTCTATTGTGTGTCATCTCAGTAGCAGGAAACCCTGTGTCAGCCCTCGGTGGTGGATCTTGCTCTCCATGAACCAGACCATAGGTGGGAATATGGGGTGTGGGATGTGGGGATTACACATAGATTGTGAGGACAGACAAGCCTTAATTCTAATTCTTTCTCTTCTCTTCAGTTGCTATGCTGTTTTAGGAGAGCAACTTCCCCTCAGTGAAATTCAATTTCCTCACCTGATGGGGCAAATATTTATTTTGAATGGTGGTTGTAACAACTACATTTGTTCATGTAAGTAGAATTCTTTTGAAACAACCGAATAAAAAAAAATGGACAAAGGACCTCAATAGATACTTTTTGAAAGAAGACAGAAGGAAGGCCAAGAGACATATGAAAACATGCTCAAAGTCACTAATTATCTGAAAGATGCAAATCCAAACGACAATGAGGACAATGAGGTACCATCTCACACCTGTCAGAATCGCTATCATCAACAAATCAACAAATGACAAATGCTGGCGAGGATGCGGAGAAAAAGGAACCCTCGTGCACTGCTGGTGGGAATGCAGACTGGTGCAGCCACTGTGGAGAACAGTATGGAGCTTCCTCAAAAAACTAAAAATGGAACTTCCATTTGACCCAGTGATCCCACTCATTTGTGGGTTATAATGAACAACATAAACTGATGAACAAAAATAGATCTAGGGACAGAGAAGCATTGATCAGATGCTCAAACCTCAGAGGGAAGGCAGAGGAGGGTGGGGCTAAGGAGGAGAGATCAACCAAAGGACTTGAATGCATGCATATAAGCATAACCAATGGATACAGTCACCGGGGGGTGAGGGTATGAGTGAGGGGATGGGGGGGACAATGGGGAGATAAGGACATTAAGGACATACCTTAATCAATAAAGGGGAAAGAAAGAAATTTCTGACACATAGCAGGCACTCAGTAAATATCAGCTATTTTATATTTTCTTCATTTTCCATTTTCCAGACTCACTTAATACATCTTCCTAAAAATATTTACAGAATGGGATAAACTATGCAACTTAGACATAGCATAGCCAGGAACAGCATGGAAAGACAGAGGATCATAGAGACTCCACATATCTTCCCACCCTTGGGTTGCTGTGGCTTCTGTGATGCAAGGGATAGCAAAAAGTGCACCTGTCCAAACAATGAATTTCATGCCAATTGAATGTATCCAAAGGCAAAATTCCTAATTCAGCAGTATGTATCTAAACTTACTTTAATGTTCACCTGAATATTCTTCTTTTGGTAGTCAACTATATTCCATGTTTACATAGAGCTTTAAAAATAATTTATATCTCATAGTTATGATATTTCCTATATGCCATTATTTTTATTAAGATCATTGCATAATTAACATTTATCTCTCTCACATCTCTCCCTTGTCTTTAAACACCTGTTTAGGAATTTCAGTTTCTTTTTTTCCAACAAAGTCTTAGAAGATACTTACTTTGCATTGGACCTTATTAAGAGGAGGATTTCAAAAGCAAATGAAACAGGCCCTCTGACCTCACAAAGTTCAGAGCATAATGAGAACATAAACAAGTAAATACATAAATCAAGTGCTGGCATGCATAGCGAGAAACCCAGGGTGCTGGGATAACATGAATGAGAAGCTTTTAACTCGACCTGGAAAGTAAGGGAGATCTGTGAGCCTAGCCTTAAAGGAGGGTTAGATTCAGGAAGATGAAGTTAGTGGAGTGGAATGGAGAGATCAGGGAAGCGAAGAAGGAGGGCAAAGGCAAAGTACAAATCTGCAGCAAGGAAGAGTGACCGCAAAAGGCCAGGCTTTGTTGATAGTTCTGTAGAGTGCTTGTGGATATTGATAAGAAAGAGTCCTTACTAGAACATCATGACATTGACTCTCCCAAATGCCTGGGCTCCATAGTTCCTTGACTCCTTCTTAACCAGAAGACTCTGCAATGCTCATTACATTTGACAAAGTTCCTGGGTATTTTACTCTTTGGGGACATGTCTCCTGAGGAGAGAATATTAGAATGGAATGAGCAGAACATGTGCATTTTTGAAAGTATTGTGTTTGTTTTGCTCCCCTTAAGAATCACTGTAATAGAGTTCTCAAGGACTCAGAACCCACACCCCCTCTATGTTCAATACCAATCACTGAATAGATCCATGTCCTTCAGTCGTACAGCGGCCATCTCCTTGTGAGGAGTCCATGAACTTCCCATGCATTTTTCTGGATCCATTCTCTTGGCCACCCTCCATTTCTTATAACCTTCACTCTGCTAGCAGCACATAATTTTTCCCATTCGGTTAAAAATCTTTAGTGCCCATGGCTTACTTATGAACATATGTAGATTTACAATCTTGTTTTTATTTGCCATATATTCTGGGCTCAAACCCTATGCTCCTGTGTCTTAACAAAACTCAACTCAATCATAGTCACAAATACAGATTTTAGGCTTTTAAATCAACTTTCAGGACCAGGGAACTTAAATAGTTATGCAATCACAATACTCATTGCCAAACAAAGTTATTTCTTCTTTATTTTGAGGTGTCAAAACTGGTTTATTTACGAGTAAAGATTACGCCCTCACCAGGTAGTTAAGTTGGTTAGAGCTTTGTCCAATACACCAAGTTTGCTGGTTTGATCCTCGGTCAGGGCACATACAAAAATCTACCAATGAATGCATAAATAAGTGGAACAACAAATCTCTCTCTCTCTCTCTCTCTCTCTCTCTCTCTCTCTCTCTCTATCTCTCTCTCTCTCTAAATCAATAAATTTCAAAAAAGATTAGAAGCTAAGAAGTTGGGGAGAGGGGAGAAAACAAAAGTGGATTTCATTATACTGGTAATGTTATCAAAATTATATGTGTTATTATGCAAATATAATGTCATTTTTGTGCACAGAAACTATTCATTAAAGAGAGTGTGTGTGTGCATGCACACAGACATACCCTAAAGCAAAAAAAAACAACAACACAAAAACAACCCACAAAAAAAACAAAACAAAACAAAAAACCACCCCGCAAACTCTCCTAATATAAGGCAACATTCAAAATACAGAAGCATCAAGTGGGGTGTACAAACCATGTATAGATTATTTTTAAAAAAGAAAACTTCAGGCCTTTTTAAAGTTAAAAATTATAATGTTAATATATATCTAAGTCTAATTATGTTGCTCTGATAGCATTCTTTTGTGTGAGGAAACCACAATTTCTCTTTCACTTATGTATTTCAGCAATTTCTCACAATGTCGGAAGCATCAAGTATTGTTATCAAATACATCCTATCTAATAAAAGACAAAAAGGGTAATTAACCATACCTCCACTATGCTTCCCATTGGCTAATCAGGGCGATATGCAAATTAACTGCCAACAAAGATGGCGGCCGGCAGCTACGCAGCTGAAGCTAGCAGGAGGCTTGCTTGCTCCAGTGATGGAGCCAAGGTTCCCCGCCTGCTGTGGCCCGGCTCTGAGCCCGAAAAAAACAATGTTTCAATTATAGAAGCTAAACAAACCCCAGATACCTGCTTTCAGCTGGCCACGGCCTCAGAGCTGGGAGCGCCAGTGACGGCAACAATGTTTTAATTATAGAAGGTAAATAAATCCCAGAAAAAAAAAGAAAAGAAAAAAAGGAGAGGCTGGGAGCTTCAGTCCCGGCCAGCCTGAAAACAGCCCTCAGCCCCTCACCCAGACTGGCCAGGCACCCCAGTGGGGACCCCCCACCCTGAAGGGGGTGTGACCAGCTGCAAACAGCCATCAGTCCCTCACCCAGGCTGGCCAGGCACCCAAGCAGGACCCCCACCCTGATTCCGGACACCCTTCAAGGCAAACCAGCCGGCCCCCACCCATGCACCAGGCCTCTATCCTATATAGTAAAAGGGTAATATGCAAACTGACCCTAACAGCAGAAAGACTAGGAAAGACTGGTCACTATGACACACACTGACCACCAAGGGGCAGACGCTCAATGCAGGAGCTACCCTCTGGTGGTCAGTCGCTCCCACATCGGGGAGGTCTGCTCAGCCACAAGCCAGGTTGACGGCTGCCAGTACAGCAGTGGTGGTGGGAGCCTCTCCCGCCTCCTTAGCAGCACTAAGGATGTCTGACTGCAGCTTAGGTTTGCTCCCCACTGGCAAGTGGACAACCCCCGAGGGCTGCTGGGCTGCCAGAGGGATGTCTAACTGCCATCTTAGGCCCAGTCCCCCGGGGAGCAGGCCTAAGCCAGCAGGTGGTCATCCCCCGAGGGGTCCCAGACTGCGAGAGGGCACAGGCCAGGCTGAGGGTTCCCCCTCCCTCTGAGTGCACAAATTTTTGTGCATTGGGCCTCTAGTCTTTTCATAAGATTGGAGCAATTTGATCACAGTTGGGGAAGATAATTTTGTTGTTGTTTTGGTGAAGTCTGTCTCCCTGTTATTTCTTTCATCTCTTCACTATGACTAGCTAAAGCTGCAAGGGCAATCCATTAATGTTCTCTTCTGCAGAATCCTGGGAGCAGGGTTGGCAAATTCTTTTATTTCCCATTGAGTGTTGTTGTTGTTGTTGTTAATTCAATAAAGTGGGAGATTTGTATCTTTATTCATCCTGGTTACAGAAAAGAAAAGGCAGGGGACTGAGTGTTGAATTCCAAGGGCCCACCTTTCTTCTTTTCTGTGCCTCCATTCTCCTGATTTTTTATCTTCCAGTATTCACAGTTCCTTCCCTCTGAAAAGCCCACTGTTTACTTTATGAACAATGATCAGTCAGTAAAATCTTCAACTTGGTGGCAGACCAAGCTGCCCCTGAATGCTCAAGCAGCTCACCACAACCCCAAGAGGTGCAGGAGACTATTACAGGGGACACATTTCATAGACCTTACAGGGGTTATAACCTTCTTGATTGGCATAAACCCATAGAGCAATGCTGCTTTCCAAATGTTGGAAGAGAAGGACGAAGAGATACATTGAATATGCCTACATTGTTACCGCTTTGATTTCAGGTCTTACATTCAGAGCCTCAGCAGCTTCCTCATCACTTTGGGGTTCAGAGCGGTGGAAATGATGCTGATCAATGATAAAACAAGATTTTAGGGAAGCCCAGCCGGCGTGGCTCAGTGGTTGAGTGTTGACCTATGAACCAGGAGGTCACAGTTCAAGGGCTGTGGCGTGCAGTAGGTGGCTGATCAATGACTCTCCCTCGTCATTGATGTTGCTATCTCTCTCTCCTTCTCCATTCCTCTCTGAAATCAATAAAAATATATTTTTAAAAATATTTAGGGGAGAAATGATCCTTCTTAAAAGAAGGGGAGTTCTGGGATTTGAGGACATTTTCAAAGGCCTCCTCGCTTGTCAAATAAATAAATGAATGCATAAATAAATGAATAAGACAAAATCCAGGTTGAAGGACAATTCAGTCAAGCTACCCTAACATAGCCTGTACTTTTGTCTATTCAAATGTGTTTGCCCTCGAGCCAAACAGCCAGCTGTGTTCGGCTGGGTGATGTATGAAGCAGAAAGAACACTGTCTGATTTTTATATCCAGTTGAGCCTGAAGTACCTTGAGATGGGGAGGGAGATGGCAGATCTCACTCCCACTAAGGAATTATTATTCATGCAAGAATCACTCATCAGCTATCCTGTAGCCCTCCCTCATTCCATTAACCCCTCAGCCACTGGGTGGTAAACAGGAGGGGCTTATGATCTAATTAAAAATAACTGGTTGGTTGCATGCGATTTAAGGAGGAACTTTTGAGTTTTGTTTCATTTGAAGGGAATGGCTGTGTTGGTTTATTTATTTATTTTTTATTTCCTTTTTATGCAGTGGTGAATACCCTCTAGTTCTCTTCCCATACACTTCTTACACGTGTAATTTCATTTTGGAATAGTCACCTATATTGGGGTTAAGTGCTTATGCAAATAAGGTGTGTCACAGACTACTTATTTACTGAGCTCCTGAGCTGGAAATTCGCATTGGAAGGCTACTCTAACTGGGCAATTTAGCTCAGTCAACATCCTTGGTTTTTATGGGATTCTAAGAAGTTGTTTAGATGTTTTCCTTCCCCAAATCACTCCACAAAATATCTATAGAGAACCATTTAGAAATGATCTCAGAAGTGAAATCAATGGCACAGGAATTGAACAAAGGGCTCCTCGCCTTTAACAAAGACCAAGCAGAGAATGGGGCACTGAATTATCTGGGCCAAATCCAGATACGTATTACTTATTTTAATATTACATTTACTTGACTGTGGAGTCCACTGAAATAATGTTGAGGAGTTGTCTCTCTGTGTAGCGTTAACAAGGAGACTGAGGCCATATCTGCACAGAGAAATGAATTAAAATTCCAGCATAGTCCTTGCAGTGCACTTAATCTGTTAAACCGGGAAATAGGATTGCAGTATGTTTGATCTAATTGTGATGCAAGGTATTCAAGATTTGCATAAAATACTTAATAGATGCTAAAATCTCTGTGAATTTTATAGCCATCTGTAGATAAGAACTTATGGAAACTCAGATGTTGAAAGAAGAGTGACATATGGGTTTTAAAACAATACTGCTCCTTTCCAGTTCACCAGCCACCAGGAACACTATGTGCTCAGGCCACGCCTTGTCAGGACTGAATGGCAAGAAGGAAGAGGGAGCCACATCCCAGCTTTGCTAGGGATGCCATGTCCTGCTATTCTGGGAACAGAAATGAGAGATTCTTCCAGCGGAGTCGCATTCCAAATAGAATGTTTGCTGCAGTGGGAAACAGAACGGCACTCTGTTGGCTAAGAGCATAAATTCTGAATCCAGACAGCCTGCTTCAAATCCCAGTTCTATCCTTGTGTGACCTTAGGCCAAAGGCTTAACCTCTCTGAGCTCCAGTTTTTGTTTGTTTGTGTTTTGTTAATTCTCAGCTGAGGATATTTTTCCCATTGATTTTTAGAGAGAGTGGAAGGGAAGAATGGAGAAAGAGAGAGAGAGAGAGAGAGAGAGAGAGAGAGAGAGAGAAACATCAATGTGGATGTGAGAGAGACACATCAATTGATTGCCTCCTACATGTACTCTGATTGGGGTTGGGGATTGAACCTGCAATCCACGTACATGCCCTGGACCAGGAATCGAACCCGAGACCCTTCAGTCTGTGAGCCGGTGCTCTAACCACCAAGCAACACTAGTCAGAGCTGTGCTCTAGTTTTATTGTCTATAAATCACGATAATTCATGGCACTTATCTCATACATCATCATGTGGATTAAATGAGTTAATATTTGTAAAGGGCTTAGAACCGAACCTGGCACACATAGTAATGCCAGTTTTTAAACTTCTTATTTCGGAATGAGTAATGCCCTTTGAATAGCTGAGTGTATGCTAATTCTGTTGTTGCTATTGATGATTTTAAGTCAGTGTTTTGTACCAAGTGCAGTGCCGTTAGTTCCCGTCCCATTTTGATTTTGTAAAGAAGTCCCAAACCGTCACTAATCCGCATCTCTGACTGGAAAGGGGACGAATATTTGCTGGGCACTCACAGCAGGCTTGGGATTTTACATATGCTGTTACCTATTGTTTCCCAATACACGGTATGGCTATGATTAGTTCGATTTGACAGGTGAACCAACCTAGGAAAACCGAGCTAATGCTTCTTCTCTTATTCTTAGTTGGAACATATGTTAAATGAAGACAGTGATACTTCCTTCTCAGAACATCCAACCAAAGTGACTCATAAACCATGAAATCGCATGACTTTATAGTCCTAAGAAGGAAACATCACTGTTTTATATGACAACTTGGGCTAGCTTGCTGGAGTGTCTCTGACTCAAATCAGCCCAAACAGGCACTTCTGGAATCTGCCCTTCCCAGCCCCTATTGGTCAGAGCAGGTCAGAGTGCCATTAATTGCCAAGGGCTGCATGGTGTTCCTCTTTGCAGCTTCCTCCTCCACAGAGGCAGCACTGCCCTAGTGGCTTCTTCGAAATAATCTTAAAAATAGCCTCAAAAGGACTTTGGCCCTCAGAAAGAACAAGTTGGGATGGGGTGAGGTGGTGTGGTAATCATGAGTTCTGTCCACCTAATATTTCTAATCCTCCTATCCAGAATGTAGTGGGATTAGTAGCTGTACCCGGGAGGGTAGGTGTGGCCATATGACTTACTATGGGTTGTGAGAAGTAATACATGTCACAGCTCATGAAGGCCCTGTAGATGAGCAAGAGATTGATATTGTTGTTCTAGGCCAATTACTTCTGGGTGTTTGTTATGACAGTGTAACCTAGCCTATCCTGACGGATCCAAGGAGTTCTCATATTTAGGGTGCATCAGAATCCCACAGACGGATCGTTAAAACAGATGGCTAGGCCACATCCCAGAGTTCCAGATTCAGTAAACCTGGGGTGAAGCCTGAGAATTTGCATTTTAACAAATTTTCTGGTAATACTGATGCTCTGGTCTGAGAATCACAGAATTTTTTTAATTAAACAGAGACACTTTAAATATATTTTTATTGATATCAGAAAGGAATGGAGAGGGAAAGAGATAGAAACATCAATGATGAGAGAGAATCATTGATCAGCTGCCTCCTGCACAATTCCTACTGGGGATCGAGCCTGCAACCCAAACATGTGCCCTGACAGGGAATCAAACCATAACTTCCTGATTGATAGGTCAATGCTCAACCACTGAGGCACACTGGCCAGGCTGAGGATCACAATTTAACAACCACTGCAATGAGTCTTTAACTTATGAAGAAACCAAACTTTTCTCTATGGTCTTTCTAGAGCCCTCTTGTTTATGCTCCCTCAAAATTTTTTACACTATTATTGTGGTATATTATCATATCATATATCATATCATAGTAAGAGTATAAATAACCTCTTTTAATTTTCGTTCAAACAATTTATAACAATATCTAGCCACTGGTAACATAGGCATGGGAAAAGGTAGAATGGTTGTTTGGTAAGGAACCTGCCTAAAGCGCTCACAGATGAAAAGTCACTTAATTGGAACTCAAAACATGGCAGGGATGCACTCAATGCCCATGCTTATGTCCTGTCTCACCTCCTTTTCATTTCATAAAACTATATTGGGAAGGGCCACCAGATACTTGTTATTGGCTACATGTACTGGCTACATAAGACACCCCTGGGGAGATGAAGTCTTGTTAGCATTAGGGTTCAGTGGTGAGGGGTTGAGATTGGATAACTACATCTGCTTTATTCAGAACGGTGCCCAGCTAGTGACTCCAGGGATATGATGGCACAAATCACATGCATTATCCTTTAATCTCTCAATGAGGAAAAAATTATGGACTTCTCTGAAGATGATGTTTCTATATAAAACTGCATATTTGGTAGCTAGTCTGTGCCAGGAAATTATGGCTTCTGCAATTGATAATGAAGAGAAAGTGTTAAAGCACTTTAATCACCTGAGTAGTTTTCTCTGGTGAAAACACCTCCCTTAGTGTCGGCTCCCAGGGAATCTACTGCATCTCTGGTGACCTGGTTTCATTGTTAACGGTAAAGCACTGTGAGGGCTGACTCTAGTCACCAGTGTGCACAATTCCAAATGATTTCTAATGGAACCAGGGAATTATTTTTTATTTGGAACAAAATAACTTCCATTCCCCCAGGGGAAAAGGCTGTGGCTTAGTTTTGTTCTTTCCTTTTAGTTTTCTTTTTCCTTCCCTTCCCTTCTCTTCCCTTCCCTTCCCTTCCCTTCCCTTCCCTTCCCTTCCCTTCCCTTCCCTTCCCTTCCCTTCCCTTCCCTTCCCTTCCCTTCCCTTCCCTTCCCTTCCCTTCCCTTCCCTTCCCTTCCCTTCCCTTCCCTTCCCTTCCCTTCCCTTCCCTTCTCTTCTCTTCTCTTCTCTTCTCTTCTCTTCTCTTCTCTTCTCTTCTCTTCTCTTCTCTTCTCTTCTCTTCTCTTCTTCTTCTTCTCTCTCTCTCTCTCTCTCTCTCTCTCTCTCTCTCTCTCTCTCTCTCTCTTCCTTCCTCCCTCCCTCCTCTCTTTCCTTTTCCCCCTTTCCTTTCTTTCTTTCCTGTTGCTATTAGCGTTCACCTGCATTTTTTCCCCAATGAGGGCCTCTTGAGTTTCTTTTGCGTTCATTAAGCCTTACTTAGCCTCCTGTCAAAGGCTGCAGGAGAGTTACCAAATTGAATAGCAGTGATACAAACCATGTGTAAGAGAAGGTGAGCTCTCTCTCACTAATAGGAAGAGAATTAGATAAGTCTGGTCTTCATATCAATAGTTAAACAATTTATGATCAATAAGAGTCTTCCCTCTCAGGTTACTGACACTTGACTTTTTTTTTAAGGCAATAGTCCTAAAATCTAGTTGCTTAACAGATTCACATGAGGCCCTTAAAAAATATTAATGCCTATGCTTGTCCCTTCCCCACCACCCCACCACCAAGATTCAGATTTAATTAGTCTGGATTTGGGAATCAGTATTTTAACAAACAAATCAAAACAGACCAAACAAACACAATAATACAAAAAGTATTCCAGGTGATGACAACTGCTTTAAGGTATGGGTCCATGAGTGTGTGTTTTTCTTCTCCAACACCCTTGTGATAAATGATACACTGATCTGAGGACCAATGCGTTGCTAGAGAAAGTAGGAAAGGGTCTGCATCAGAACTGTTCAGACCAATGTTTCTCAAAGTGTGGTCCCTGGATCAACAGGACGATCACTGTCTGGGAACCTGTTAAAAAATACCAATTCTTGGGCCTGATCCCAGAACTCTGGGGATGAGGCCCAACAGTCCACATATTCACAAACCCTCCAGGGGATTCTGATACCAACTGAAGTCTGAGAACCATTGTGGTGGAGCCTTATTACTCAAAGGATGTTCCAATCTTGACATCAGGTCCGAGCCTGTTAGAAATGCAGAGTAGGCCCTGCTTAAGACTTAACAAAAACAAAACATTTTAAAAAGACTCGTGTTAATATCATGCACTTTAAAGTTTAGGAAGCACTGTGTTAGAGAACTTTGCATGTTTTTTTAACATTTCCTTGGTCCCTTTTAAAGATATGTATATCTATGAGGGCATCACTGGCTGTTGTGACAGATAAATTCAGAAACCTGTGGCTTAATCAAATGCCAACTGACTTCTTGTTTAACCTGAACTCTAATCAGTGGCAGCACGGAGCTGTGTTCTCCACAGTCAGGGCCTGGAGATGAGAGGCTGCTGTTTTCAAGCCGGGCTTCCAAACCCCCTTACACTGGATGCATCAGCATCGGCATCTGGGGGAAAAGTCGGGAGAGAGAGGGGAGAATCCCTTGGGAGGTTTCCTTGGTCCTGGCCTGGAAGTCACATATATCATTTTCTCCCACATTCCATTGGTCAACACTCAGCCACACAGCTCTGCCTAGAATCAAGGGAGGGCTGCAAAACAGAATCCCAGCCTGGGCAGCTGCTACTCGGCAACAACTCAACCGCACGCGAAGGCAACATGAATCTTTAGCAAGTAGTTATCGGCTTTGCCACATTATGGGTTCCTCATCTGACCACATAGGAAGAGAGAGGTGGGGCTCATACTACTTACCCAGAGTCACTCTGGCAAGCAAAGCCCTATTCTTGGTAATTACTGGATTTTAGTATGGATTGTAGACACCCTCCCGTGGTTTTTAAGTTCTTAGATATCAGATTCGGAAGCTAGTTATTATAGAGATTTAGATTCAATGAAAGCCCACATAGGTATAATCATTTAGGGCAGAAGGAGATGCAAAGCAGGGAGGAGGCCAGGTGGGACAATCAATGTTGACTGAAATTAGTGTTCACAAAGCACATGCACATTTATTATACATTAGATGCAACAACATTATTACCTCAGTGTTTTGTCTATAGTTTTCATAAGAGAAAAAAATGGCCCTAACCAGTTTTGCTCAGTGGATAGAGCGTCAGCCTGTGGACTCAAGGGTCCCGGGTTCAATTCCGGTCAAGGGCATGTACCTTGGTTGTGGACACATACCCAGTAGGGAGTGTGCAGGAGGCAGCTGATCAATGTTTCTCTCTCATCGATGTTTCTAACTCTCTATCCCTCTCCCTTCCTCTCTGTAACAACAACAACAACAACAACAAAAAAAAAAGAAAGAAAGAAAGAAAGAAAGAAAGAAAGAAAGAAAGAAAGAAAGAAGAGAAAAAAGAAAAAGAAAAAAAAATGAGTGTTGAGTGCCAGAGAGGTAATAAAACTTTTCTGGGGTCACAAAGCCAGTAGATCCAAGGCTTCATTGTCAAAGCATATCGCTATTGCAAAATGTGACACAGTTGTGAGGGCAGACTTGAAGGTATTCTCCATCATCCCTGACTCTTGGGGTTCACACTCTTATATAAACTCCTCTCCTTGTGACTTACTTCTAAGTCAGGACTTGTGACTTACTTCTAAGCAACAAGTTGTGGCAGCAGTGATGGGCTGCCCCCCACCCCCCACCCCCATTATTATGCTACATAGACTCTGTCCTGCTGGCACACTTGCTGGAGAGTCACTCTCCCCTCACTGCTGGCTTTGAAGAAGTAAATTGCCGTGTATCCCATGGGCATTAAGAAATGGATTCTGCCAACAAGAAGTTTGGAAGTGGGGCCTTCCCCAGTTGAGCCTCTGATGAGAACCCAGCCCTGGCCAACACCTTGATTACACGCAGCCTGGTAAGTCTAAGCAGAGGACACAGCTAAGCTGTGACTGGACTCTCGAACCACAGAAACTGTGAAATAGCAACTGTGTGTTTCTGTACTCTTCTAAGTTTGTGATTTTCAGCTTCCAACTGCATTTAGTTGTAGGTTTATGTACTTTAGGGGCACCGTGCTTTTTATGGCTTAGTTAACTCTGATCCGACACTTACTTTATTGCTGGTCCCACAAATGTACAACTGTATTTTCTGCATCAGTTATTTATAAAAGATATACACTGATTTTTCAGTTGCCATATCTCTAATAACCCGGGCCTCTGATATTTCATCATTAGAGGAAAAGGATGATTGGATAGATCTTTGTTATAATGTCTTAGTTCAGTTTGCCGACAAACACATGGAAATTACTGGCAGTATCTTCCCGTAGTACATTCTAACTCCTTGATGATGTTGTCCAGTTCATTTTGGTCTCTTTTATCAGAAATGTTCTCCTATGAATATCTTTGTGTTTATTAAATTCCCAAAATTATTATAGGTCATTGCTTGTGTATTCTGTTATTATTCTAAAGTTTCTATGGGGTCCATTTTGACTGAATACCTGAGATACAAAGGCTTTAGTCACAGCTTGGTTGACTTTTTCTACATAAAGAGTTGATCTGGGAGGCTGTGAAGAATCACAAGGAAGGCAGGACCATGGAGAAGAGGGGTGGGGGAGGTAGGGGTGGGTGGAAAACAATGAAGGAAAATTTGGGGCTCCAGCTGGAATGAGAGGAAAAGGGACACAACCCTGAGTCCGGGCTCTCTCCTTCCAGTGCCCTTGGAATCTTTTGCTACAACCAAGAAGAAGATAAGTAGAAAGATGAACAATATAAATTGTGCTCTTTTAAGATAGAAGGTAAATTCTTCTATTTCCTGCTACTGGTCAGCTCTAAGCTGAATCCAGTATATGTACACTACATTGTACATATTTTAAAATGTCTATTCATTTAGACTTTTTTTAAAAAAAAGTCTACTTGATTTGTTGAAAGTTTTTATTATAGGATTCTTTTAAAGAGTATCTACATCAACATACTAACAGGTGAAATTTTTGTATATAAAAACCAAAAAAAAGTAAATTTTATTCTGTTTTAGATACTACAAGTTTAATTAATGGGACACTATCTGGGCCATTAGCACTAAGAATAATACCAGGAGTCTTGTCCTGGATGTGTTCATTCACTCGTTATTTAACTAATCCAACTAGTATTTATTGAGCACTTGCTATGTGTAACCTGCTGCCAACATGGCTTAGGCCAGGGGTTGGCAAACTCAAGCCCAGAGCCAAATCCAGTCTGCAGCCTTCTCTTGTGTGTAAAGTTTTATTGAAACACAGTCATGCTCATCCTTTTACATATTCTCTGTGGGGGCTATTGCATGAGAGACCGCATGGGCCACAAAGCTGAAAATATTCACTAGCTCTCCCTCTAAAGAAAAAGGTTGTCACCCTTGTCTTAGGGGATCCAAGACACTGTGCCTTGCTTAGTTTCCTGATCAGAATAATGAGGAAATAAATGTCTACCTTGTCCAACTTATACTATTCTTCGGGGCATGGAAAAGTGATATTGTGAAATATAAAGCAACAATAGTCCCCATTGATTGTAAGCTCATTATGAGTCGGGTGTTTAGCTCATCTCATCCGTCCTCACAAGGTAACTGCTGTCCAGGGTTCCATGTGACAAATGAAGACACTGCGGCATCAAAGCTTAATTGAAGGCTGGAGTGACACTTCCAAGGAGTGCCGAGCCTGGTTCCCAGCTCAAGAAGACCACTCTCAGTCCTTTATCTGTATGGTGTGGATCAAGTTCCTGGGTCAGCAGGGTAGGAGTGCAGAGTATGGACTGAATGCAGATGACGGAGTGAAGACCTGTCAGCCCAGAGCAGTGGCACAACAATATGAGGCTGTTTGAGAATAATCATCTTTAAGGGTTATTTTACCAGAGCCATTCAACAAATGTATTTCAATGTATTTGAACAATTATTCCCTTTGAGTGTATTTGTTCTTTATGAGTGCTTGGGTCCAGTGACATAAAAGGAGTCTTAGAAATGATATGTAAATGATGTAAACTCATGTACTCTTGCTGTTCTGACAGAATGTCATAAACTCAGTTACTTAACTCCACCTGTTCTGTGTGTCTAACGAAGTATGGAAGGCTACACACTTTCAGTAAAGTGCTCAATATTAAATGCTCCATTTTACATGTTATACACATCTTAAAATGCCATATGCTGTAAAAGATATGTGTGGGGGGGAGGCGGGAGTGGGGAGGTAAGTCACCACCTTCAATGATGAATCACTCCTTGTTTAAATGCTGTTCCGTTAATTCAAGTGACATTTTGACAATAGCATGCTGACAGTCCAATGGTTTGACCTATACAACAACCTCTAATTATTACTAATTAAATAATTAATTATTCATAGAAGCCAGTGCCATTAGCATAGCAGGGATGTGTTGGAATATGAGTTATATGGGGTTTATGAGTCTTCAGAAAATAGATTCTTTAATAAATTAATAAAGGGGCTCTGGGGTTTCATTAAAAGGTGGCTGGAGGGTGTGCTTGCCTGTTTCCAAGGAGACCACAGGTGGTTCGTTGCTTTTTTTTTTTTTTTTTTAAGTTAAACTTGTTTGGGCTAGATGATTTTTTTTTCACCCTTTTCTCACTGTTCTGTCCTCAGGCAGAGAACGGAACATTTTAATGAAACCCCTGTTGTCTTCATATCACTTTGATCCCCTTGTGTTCTCTCCAGTCTACATGTTGGCCAGTCGGATGAAGGGTTTCAGATTTTCCCCCCCAGTATTAAAAACTGTGGCATGCCCTCCATGAATAAACAACGTGGTGGTGGAGACCCAGCGAAGAGAAAGGCAGAGCAAACAAAGGGATGAAGGAAAATGCATAAATTCAAATGACACGGGCCTCATTTACCCACTTAATTACCCTGACTCCTGACTCTGTTAGCCACTGCGATTATTTTTTTAGTTAAGCCTGATTTAAAGAACTTAGAGAAAAAATAAGCTCATCTATTTTTTCCCCCTCAACAATCTCTTTGCCACATGGAGTTCCACTTCTCCGTTATCTCACCGTAATAATGATCATGGTAATATTAATGTCTTCCAGCACTGCTCACTAAATAGTGATAAAAATAGTAATATTAATGCCTTCTAACATCCATGCTTGATGCTCTGAGGCGCATCATAAATTCTGTCTTTGTTTAAGCAGTGGGGAACCCACACAATGTCATTACAGTTATCATTAGAACTCAAGGGCACTCCCGGAATCTGAAACCGAAGTGGGGCTAAGTCAGCCAGCCTACCAAGGCCATGGGTGAAACAGAAAAGGAATAAAATATCATTTTTATGCTGTTTCGACATTTGACCTATTTTGGAAAAGATGCCTTTTTAAAAAATACCAGCTTACTATTCTCTAACAAGATCGAGGGATGTGTTTTTCTGAAACCAGACACAATCAGCCTTTCAAAGTCACTAAGACCCATCTGTGTTTTGTGCATTCCCCCCCCCCCTCTTTCCCCTTCCCCTACAAACGGGAGGGCAAATGGACCCCCCTCCAGCAGCAGCGATCTTCCTTCTGTGGACGAGGAGCCGGCCTGTCTTTCTGGGGTGGCATCCCGTCTACGTGAGGGACCGCGGAGACAGAAGAAGAACCCAGCGCACAGCACTGAGCTGTTGAAGGCCAAAGAGGAAATGTTGAGAACATTGTCATTATTAACGGGGACTTGCTAAGTGAAAACAAAGCTTCCCCCGGAAGCAGTAAAACAAACATACCCTTTGGCGATGATGGGTTTAATTTTCTGACATTTCCTTTTACCTTCCGCAGCTCCCTATGAAGAGCCAGCTTTGAGTATTAGCCTGGCCCAACCGCCCCACTTAGGACTGTCAGTCACAGGGAGACTGTGGCACAGTGTGAGGGAAACTGGCCTTGGTCCAGCTCTGTGTGGCTTTCCTCCTCTCCTTTTCCTGCTCCCTGAATGTGATGGGTTTGTTCTTGCTTTATTTTGTCTTTTTAATGTATTTTTCTCACTTTTTAAAATTCTCTCTTTATCATCCCAGCTTCTCAAATATACCTCCCCCCCTACCCCCCATCCCCTGCTTTATCATCTCCTTCACTCCCCCATCATTTTTTTCCCTGCCTGGTTATTTTCTTGTAACTGTCTGCTCAGTGGGCAGTTGTATTTGGCTTTTTAAAAATTCATCAAAATATATAGATGGCACCATTAGTTTATAAGTATCTGGACTGGAACATATAATCAAGAGAGGTAAAATAATATCAAACCATTAAAGTTAATTACTAACACAAACGGATGTTTACTAATACTCAGTATAGGAATACGAATCATTTTAGGAAAATATTATTAAACCCATAGGCATCCAGGGCGCCATCCCCCACCTTTCTAAAAACTGAGCTCAGGGAAGATTAAAGCCATAATTAAACACATACTTTATTTCTGTATTTAGTTTTCACAAACGACATCCTTTTAATATAAAACTGACATTCTGGCATCAGTCATATGCCCAGAAGAGTCAGATAATCAACAACAGTTTATAATAACATTGCACCGGAATAATTAATGAAATCTGAAGTTCAATGAAATGTGTGTTCCCCAGCACCACAATGAGGACATACTCATTTCCATGTATATCTAGGAGGTTTGAAGCTCTGAAAATTAGAGAAAGAAATTAAGTATTTGAGGGCTTGTCATAACTTTGCCCACTCTATACTATTTTTTCTTAACTCTTATTCCCCTTCCTCCTCCTCCTCCTCCTCTACTTCCTCTTCCTCCTCCTCCTCCTCTTCCTTCTCTTTCACTAGATGAGATTTGCCCCTCACATTTGACCTAAGTAAAACATAGGGAATATAGTCAACAATATTGTAATAATTGTGTATTGCGCCAGGTGGATACCTAAAATAGCGGGGGGGGGGGGGGGGGGGGGTTGGGGGGGCGGGGCACTTTGTAAAGTATAAGATTGTCTAACCATTATGCTGCACACCTGAAACTAATAGAAAAGAATGTCCAATGCAAACTATAATTAAAAAATAAAAATTTTTAAAAGTACACAGATTCTGTAGCAAACTCAAGCCATGTTAACATCAAGAGAAAAATGTTAGCGTCTATGTTATAATTTAATGGTTACAGTATTTACATTTTTACATATAGATCATTGTTCATTAGCTCCAGCTTTGTAAAAAGAAGGGACTAGGTGATCTCTTGAAATTCTTCCTGGGCTTCTGAGTCCATTATTAACTTACTAGTTGATGGCAGTGTCTGTGCAAGGCCATTGAATTATTGTCTTTTACTAATTTTTTAAAAAGGGGAGCCATTACCAATCCTAAGCTGAATGGGCAAGGGAGTGAGCTGTTACTAGAACCTAGATAGAAAGCTGCCTGGCAGCCCTTGTGGCTTTTGGTGTAGGCAGATAGTCAACCTGGAATGACAGCAGGGAGAGAATTTGGGGGACAAATACCAGAATACCATTCTCCTCTTCTCCTTCAACGTATCGCCAGTGCCATTACATTCCACCACCTCCCACCACAACACTCACACACACCTCTGTTGGTTGAATATAACCTGCAAAAGCCAGCAAGGAACCAGTTGATGTTGTCCTTGAGCAGGGAAGGATGGATAGGAGTAGGAAGTGGACGTGGGGTGGCAAAGGGGGCATATCTAATGCATATGGTAGACTGGGCATCATTTTGGAGTATTTAAGCACAACTGGCAAAGATGAGGATATCCACAGGCAAATAAAGATATGTATATATACTAGTAAATAGGCATAAAAAAGAGCTTACTCTGACATCAATGAACATACTCAATTAAAGCCCATATGTCCCAGGTTCAGAGGGGAGGGACAGGTTCTTTACAAACATAAAGTCATAACAGACAGTAGTGGAGGCTGATGAATACTAATATTATGCTGAAATCTGTATAAGCCTAATGATCTCAATAGATGGGAATCACTCTGCCTAAATCCTTCATGCACACCATGTCTCTGGCCCAGTGCAACACTTTCCCTAGTTCCAACCTGGTGAGGAGTTGAATGGGACAATGAATGAGAATTAATATTTATTGAGCATCTTCTGTGAGTTTGGTACATTGTGTATACTACCTTACAAAGTGCTCACAGAAACCCAGAGAAAGTCATTCTTATCCCTTTTACTGAGGAAGAGATGGAGGCTCAGTGACCTTCAATCATCTATTTACAGGTTCATTCAGTCAAGGACTATTTCTTGAGTGTCTACTCAGTACATGGTATTACATGAGGGATTCAGATATAAAGTTAAATAAGGCACAGTCTGTGTTTCTGTCCTCTCTTAAAGAAGAAACACTGTCCCAGGTCATTTCTATAAAACGTAAAACATTAGGAGCCCTTGAAAGCCTTCTTCCTTTCATCTGAGCTCATGCTATGTCCACATGGAGCATCAGCTCCCTGCTCGGGCGTGAGGCTCTCCATCACTGGCAGCAGGAGGGTTTTCCATGCATTTCTTTGTTGACCAGGAGAGCTCTACAGAGCTGAGTAAGAATCCAGTCTGACAGTAACACATTTGACAGAGGATGAATTGTGCTTCTTTTTTTTTATTTACATCCTCTCTCTGAGTGAAAGGAAAGGAAGGGAAGGCACAATGATATTCCATGAATTATTTCACTAGAGTCTAATCTTAATGAATGCTTTGAGTAAAGAGAAACAGATTTTATGACTCAGACCTTTTCCATTCCATAGATGTGAATATTCCTAATGGATCATACACTATGTACGCTCTCAAAATACACACACACACACACACACACACACACACACACACACACACACACCCTTTTCAGCCCAGTGTAACAGAGGCAGCCACTTCATTGTTGTTAATCCTCACCTGAGGATATTTATCCATTGATTTTTAGAGAGAGTGGAAGGGAGGGGGTGATACAGAGAGAAACATTAATGTGAGAGAGACACACTGATTGGTTGCTTCCCACATGTGCTTTTGCAACTGGAGTAGAATTGGGACCCTTCAGTCTGCAGGCCGGCCGATACTCTATCCACTGTGCCAAACTGGTTAGGGCCAGGCAGCCATTTTTTAAAACTATATATATGTATATATATATATATGTTTTTAATTGATTTCAGAGAGGAAGGGAGAGGGAGAGAGATAAAAGCATCAATGATGAGAAAGAATCATTGACTGGCTGCCTCTTGCATTCCCCACATTGGGGATCAAGCCTACAATCCGGGCATGTGCCCTGACTGGGAATTGAACCATGACCTCCTGGTTCATAAGTCAATGCTCAACCACTGAGCCACACCAGCCAGGCTCCAACTTTGAATGGGTCAAAGTAGTCCTTGCAATGCATTTAGACTAATGCAGAGTAGTGGATCAATTGTGACTACACAGGTCACTTCTAGGACTTTAAAGTGATCATCGTTTACTCAGAAGTGTAGGATTGCTGGCTCTTAGTAAATATCAAAGAAATTATTGATACCCTTAACTGTATCCCTTTTCTATAGGCCCCTAATTACCCATTTGATTGCCTTGTAGCCTAAATGTGGGTGATCTAAAGATCTGGCATCTTCTAAAGGTTTGACTATTTCAGGTTAATAATTGATCTGGCTTCAGCACCTCATAATGATGTCTTTCACCTCAGGGTCCTTGCTATGGTCACCTCTTGGTAAGGCTACCCTCCACAACCAAATGAAGGACAAACTATAATAATAAAAGCATAATAGCTAATTAGACTGGATGTCCTTCCAGACCACTTTCTGGACGAAGCCAGGGATGCGAGGGAAGCCTGGGTCCTGGGTGCTGGAGGGAAGCCGATGCTGGCAGCCAGAAGAAAGAAGGCCTACTCTTGCATGAATTTCATGCATGGGGCCTCTAGTGTCTTATAAGCCCTCTGTAAGTCTTTGGGAAGCAAAATTGCTGCTTAGTTAAGGCTAAAAGTCAACACAAAAGGAGAGCGTGGCCTGAATATATCTCATAGCTTTGACTAGGCTACAACTAGACTCAGTCAAAGACTTCCACAGCCTTGATAATCTAAGAAATCCCATTTTAAAACTCTTACCAGATGAAGCGTGGAAGGACAATTTATTGCTGATCTCAGGGTTAACGAAATGGCAGGGAATTATTGGTCCACTGGAAGTTCTAATATCTGAGTCGTACTTAGCATCAGGTCTTATAAACAGGAGTTAGGTCTGTGTCTGTAATAATGCAGTAACTGATATGTCAAGGTAAGGAGGTAGAAGATCCACATGGTGTCAGTCAACTGGCAGAAATTTCTGAGGAGACTGAGGCCAGACTCAGCATGAGCTGACAGTCCTAATAGGCTCTTGGGCCTATCTACCTATAGTGTATTTCAGATATTAAAGATGAATTTATATCTCTAATTTCTCTAAATCTTTTGCTCTGTGTCTTTGGAAACTTCTAATGGTAGCCTTGGCTGGATAAATGAAATTGAATTACGTGCAAATGTAAAGATGCAAATGCGAGTCAGAGATATTTATGGGCCTTTTTGCTTCTATCTCAGACCTACATATGGGAAAAGATGGGGCTGTAAGCAAACTGGCTAGAATGCTCTAGTTTCCAACATGGCTTCAGTCAAGTTAGTACTGATGAATCAGTAATAATACAACTTCTCATTCTTATAACTCCTGTCTTTTCAATCTTTCTAGACTTGTTGAATCTCACTTGAAAAACACCATGAAAATATGACTCAAATGCTAAAAGTTACAAATCCATCACTACCCATTTGAGGAAAGAGATTACAATAAATAAATATCACAGCAAGGCCTCTCCAACTACTTTACTCTCATGAAGGATCTCATCCTAAAAAGTGTTATATATATATATGCTTCCCTTTCTGTTATATAATATATAAAACATATATAACATGAATGCACAAAGCAATGAACATGTATATGTGTAAAGCACACATGTATGTGTATTTGAAATCTATCACAAATCCATATAGCACATATGTGCACACACCAACATTTATTATGCAAACACATAATATATGTATAATGGATATGTAACATGTAATATGTAACATGAATATATCCATGCATTATGTTTATGGTATGCACATATATCCATATATGTAGCACATTGATGTGAGTAGATAAGCATATAACATAAATAATGTTATACCATACACATATAATATTTATACCTATATAATATATATACCTATATAGCACATATCTGTAACATGTGACATATGTATCTATACTAAATGTCTTATACATGGCATTCATATATGTAAATATATAAACCATAAAACATACTTCAGAACATATATATGCAATACACATCATAACAATTTATAATATATTTGTGTAATATATGTACAATATGCTATAAATACACCCCTCTTTCTATTCTAAATTGAAAATTTATAAGTATAAATATGATTTCATGTATAATTTAAATATTAATATGTTCTTTTATAAAGGAGAAATAGCATGAAAACATTTAATGATAAAGTAATACCTATTTGAATTTGGAAAATCTTGGGCATGACTATACTGGAAATTGTAATGATGAATTAGATTTTTTTGCACGCTTAAAATGACTACCCCTGGATTAAGAGCTATAAAAAGATCAGAAGCCATTTCAGTCAAACTATACAAGAAAATGAAAGAACAGAGGTGGAAGCAAACACTAAACTAAAAACTAGCACCAAGCTACATAATAACAGACTAGATTTATTAGCATATTATGAGAGGAAGAGGAAAATAACCCTAAGTGATGTAGGAATAACATGCCTAGCACATGACCAGATCTTTGCCTATGCGAACATCCAGTACAAGACACACAGTTGTGAGGGATGTAGGATTTTTCATTGGGTCTGGCTCTCCACACATTGCAGGACATCAGCATGCCTGGACCGCATCCACTAAATTCCAATAATACATCCAATCACTGGGGCAACTAAAATTACCCCTGAAATTTTTCAAAGCACACTCAGGAGCTGGAGTTCTCTTATGGAGAGCCATACTACAAGGCATGGACTCAATGGTGCTTTTATGCAGATCTTCACTCTCCAATATTAACTTGAATTAGCAATATTGTACTATGTAAAACTTTTTTCTTTGAGATTCAGAAATTTTTTCTCTCCACATTTAAAACAATTTTAATTATGTCCATATGCCCAGGTTTCTTTAGCTTTCATATAATATGTGTACTAATGTAGATGGGTCTAAATATTTGGTACATTTGGTGCACTCAGGGCAGTCTAAAACTCTATGTTAGCTTTACCATCGCAAGACAGCTTGAACAATGAGGACATGGCCACAGTGGTGGATAGAGACTGTCTCTCAATAATGAATGTGCTTGTAGTGCTCAGTCTCATTGCTATTGAGATTCACTATGGCCTGGAACATTTGTACATAGGGAAATGATATTTAAAATATAGGAAGAGATAACTTTCACGGGGAAAATTTCACCAGAGCAAAATCCATAATCTCAAGGAAGGAGCAGTCTTTTCATTTTACTTGGTGATTTGGGGTAAAAGTCATAGAATATGATATATGATTCAAAGACCTTTTCTTAGAACTCATTTGCTTTCTTCTGAGGTCATTGATCAGATGTTACCAAAGCCTCCAAGAATAGGGCTTGTGGAGACCATCCTGATTTAGTGTATCCTTATGATAACTCTGGCTAAATGACAGGAAGAGTGAATAAAGAATGAATAAAGATTTTGTGTTTGGCACTTCTGTATCCAACCTGGGTGACAAGTTACATTCAACTGCTTCACAGGTATAGAGAAGACAGAGGTATGATTTGCATTTTCTTCTGAATAAAATCTTAAGCATTCACAGTGTGGTACACCGACAGGAGAAAACTCAGGTCAGAACCATTGCGTGTCATATCTGCTCCTGGATTATCTTATGGGACAATATAAGGGAAGATGCTGGTCCTCTATTTGACAATGATTCTTTAACACATAGGATGTGCCAGGTGCTAGTACTCTTCTAAATGCGTCACGTACACTAATTCATGTAATCTTCACAACAATCTTCTGTGGTACTTTCTATTATTATTTCTAAGTTATGAATGATAAACAGAGGCATAGAGAGATTGGGTAACTTGCCCAATGTTTCACATTAATGAATGATGGGATTCATTTCAATCAAGTAGTCTTGTTCCAGATTCTTCTCTTTTAATCTATATGCCCTGCTATCTCCTTCCCTCATTCTTTCCTCTCCTTGAAATGTAACAGCCGTGTTTTAAGAATTAAACAGTTTGGTATTGGCCAATCTGGTGTTGATTCCTGAATGTAAATATACAACTAATAATTGTGAAAAATCTATCCTTGAAAGGACTTTAAACTTTCTCAATAGTCTTATTTAAAAACACACACAAATAAACAAAAACAAACACACAAAAAAAACCCCAGCTGATTGCCCTTCTACCTTGCAAAATGGCAAAGAAATTCATTTAAATGCTGCCCAGGAAAATGAAGGCTAATTGGAGTGATATCTTTGTGCCAAAGGCTACAGAAAATATGTCCTTTTGGTCACCAGATCTGCTCTCCTGTCTGCATGAATCATCATACTACTTATTATTATTTTTTGTCTCCCAAAGGTATTAGAAACCATGAGCACAGTTGCCTGCATCTCTCTCCCCTTTCTGTGCCCCCTGCTGTTCCCTGTGAACCAGCATTAACGGCAAGGAGATTTCACAAGAGATTTTCCAACTGGTTGGGCAAGTTGGACACACTGGGCTTTTCCTCACTCAGCCCAGCTTCTCCCCTCCCTCCTTCACCTCCCACTTCCCTCCTGATGGAACACACCACACCCCGTATCTTTCTGATTGTGCGTGCTTTTCCCTTTCATGACTGCTAAAGATTCTGAATGGGCCTCTTGTGTGGAAGTGGAGACAATGGTCTTCATTTGATGGGATTATTTACAATAGGAAAAATAGCTTTAAAAAGAGAAAGCAGGAGAGACAGTTAGAGCAAGAGGCCAGACTGTGAAGCCATCCTTTCATTAGGAGTCTGGCACCCTCCCACCTTTTCCTGGCCATCTGCCAAGCTCTCCACCACTCGAGAGTGGCCCTTGAGTTCTGTTACAGTTTCTGAATGATGCTGCAGCGTCCAGCCTCTGTAGTGTGACTCATTTCCGCAGTGAGAATGCTCCGGTACATTAACAGCTCTGTCTTCTTTGATCAAGTGACACCAGGGCATCCGTTCCCATGGCCAACACTTTCAGATGATTAGTCTTTTCCTGGGCACACCCGCCTGGAGAACAGAACACTGGCTGTAGAGGAGGAGCTGAGCTTGGCTCCAGAGGCGGAGAGTGTGCAAGACAAGGAGGAAAGGCTAGCTGAGGCCCCGAGCCTGCCGTGGCCCGGGCAGGGCTCTGGTGAGAATGTGAAAACCCTAGGCCAGTGGATTAGGGAAATGTGCCTCTTCTCTAGCCCCCCAGCTCCACACTGGGGCCCACACTCTGCACAAAAGTAGGACTATATGGGGCAGCCTAAGTAGGCCATGGCATTGAACTTCAGCCGCTGATAGTCAGGGGGTGGCATGCTGGAAGCAGGCAAGACATCCATTGCAAGACTGCATTGGGAACTCAAGCCTTGGGTTTACCCTGTGTGAGCTGTGTAAAACTGTTATCTTGGACATGATACTTAAATGTTCCATGTCTTAGTTTTCTTATCTGTGAAATGGTTATGCAATAAAAGCATCTAATCAGAGTCATTTTGAGAACATTCACAGAAAGCATGTAAACAGTGCCCAGGGCAAAGGAAGCTCTCACTAAATGTTGGCTGTTACTATTTCTGTATCGCAGAGGGCTAATTTAACCTAGACCTTCGCAAACACAGAAAGGAGCTAGCATGGCCTCTAGGATTGCTCGACTCAACCTTCTGTACATTTTTCTTTAATCCCAAAGGTTCTCCCCATTGCTGAGTAGAAAACTATATGATAATAATGGCTGACTTTTATCGTGTACTTATCGTACTTCAGGCCCTGTGTTAAGTACTTTGTGTACTAATATGTGATATCATTAAGTCATCCCAAGATATTTCTAAAAGAGATCTTTCTTTTAGCCCTCATTTTCAGATGCAGAGCCTGATGTTCACAGAAGCTAAGCAACATGTCCAAGGTCTAAATGCCAGCAAGTCATTCAGGTGGCATTTGGGAAAACCCCTTATCCCAGGACCCCACTACTGAAATCTGCTTACATCTGCAGATGCTCATTGCCCAATCTTCTTCTCTTCTCTCTTTTCATGTCTTAAAAACATGTATCTTTCATGTCCCTGGTAATTCCTTTCTGAGAGCAGAGATCATGATGTTATGGATACCTGAAAGATTGAACAAATAGATTAGCACAACTGTCCTATTTACAAATGAAATGGAAGTGGTAAACATAAATAAAACTTTCCTGTCCACAATGGTATAAGTTAAATGAGGCATAATGGATTGCCCCTCCTAAGGGACTGGTTAGTGGAGGCCAAAGAATCAGTCACACCCTCTCAAACGCCGTGTCCATCGAGGCTGGTGATGATGGGTGGCCCCGGAGGTCCTCCCTGTGTTCTTAAAATCAAAGCATTATCAGCCTCAACCAGTTTTGTCCTGTGTGCTGGCTCCTGTTTGAAGTAATACACTATTATTATTATTATAATTTTTAGTGTAGATGGCCTTGCTAATAGGCTCATTTTTTTCTCATTCCTTTTCTGAACTATTGTTTCATTTGTCTCCTCCTTATTTTATTTATCCAATTTTCTTCAAATTGCACTGTTTGTTACTTGGCCTCAGGGAGCACTGGCTATTAAAACTACACTAATAATTTTAATTTACTTAAAATGATGTAAGAACAGCACGGCTGTCAAGAAAAACAGGGACTGCAAATAGGCGCTAGAGCAGGAAGGAAGCATTAAACAAAACAAGAGGCCTGTGGTTCTGCACCCAGATTTAGCAGGGTATCACTGAGAAAGGGATGTTCTCCCTGGAAGCTATGTGGGCCCCGTTAGAATGCAGCCATGCTTCTACTCCAGCACACATTCTAGTATAAATTTTAAGTTTCTAGAACAAACCATTGGGGGCAGCGTCTGCCATGAGGTGTAATTATTTACTGCATGAAAATTTTTTTTGTCATGGAAGAGACTTTCAGCATATTGAATAGTGAATAAAAGAAGTATTTGTACACGACTATTCAAGCATGCATCTTTGTTATAGGGTGAGGTGGATCTACACTTATTCATACCGCTGACCACCCCTCTTCTAACATCAGCTCTAACAAATACAAGAAAGCAAAAGGTGGTTGGATGGCATCCATTTCAGAAAAGTAGCTTATACATAGGCCCTTGAGAAGCACTGGAAAAGACAATGACCTTTCAAATGCTATTTGGTGGTGTCATAGCCTCAGTTTTCTCTTCTAAAATCATGAGAACACTAATACCTGCTTCAGGTGGCCGGGCAGTGGAAAGAGATGATGCATGAGAGAGCATTTGAGTCCCATCTGTGATATGGTTATGAGAAAGCACAAGACAATGTTTTCGGGAAAGTCCCATAATATAGTTTAGTGTCAGCGACCAGAAACTGGAGTCTAGTGAGTGATCACAACACACAGGTAATCCCAGCCATGGGGTGATGGCAGCCACTTGCTCTGCCTTAAGATCAGGCCAGAGAGAAGTATAGCCATGCAACATATTGGAAATCTTAGAGAAGATTAAGCCCAACTCTCTTATTTTACAGTATCAAAACCCAAGATTTAGAGAAAATAAGTTTCTTGCTAATTATAGGCAGAGGCAATACTAGAACTCATGTCTCTCAATCATACTTTGTGTGGTTTCCCCTGCATCATTGTTCTCTTTGTTTAGAAGTTATGTGAAGGCCTCACTCCCCAGCACTTCTCCCTGACTCCATTTCTGCCAGGACTTACTATCTGACCTTCCTTGGAAGGAGTGATACATTCATATGCAGTGCTACTTGAATAGAGCAGTCATTATTTTATTCAAAAGTCTGGCTCTGTTGCATGTTAGGCTAGTACGTAACAGGCACCTGTAATCAAAGGTATCATGTGCTTCCCTAGAAATGCAATCCCTTGAGATTTATGCTTTGGCCCTAACTTTGCTGCCATTTTTTTCATCTTAGCCATGGTGGAAAAGACCCTCATTCTTTTTCCTAATACCCTATAGTACTTAGAGCTCACCTCAGTTGGATCATACATTATCTCCCTCAGGACAGCAACTGAGAGTTATCAATGATTATATTTCTAGTATTCAGCATAGTGTCTGAGTGCCTAACAGGTGCTAAATGGAACTTTGAGAAACAAAAGAGAAAAATAAATAAATGAATGGACAGACTTGAGAGATCTACGGCCATTGGTCAGGGATTGAGGTGGAGATATGTCTTGGTCAGTTCATGGTAAATAAAACAGAGGTCTGGGTCAGACTAAATTACAGGCTAGGCTGAGCTGAGACTGGGGGCCTGATCACACATGGCAAAATGCTAAGATGGACTAGGAAGGCACAATCAGGCATGATCAAGTACAGACACTGAGAAAAGTCTTTTACTGGAGGACATGAACAAGAGAGTTCATTTATTCTAGCTACTTCTAACTTGTATAAAATTTTCTATTAGAAAACATTTTTAAAAAGAGGTGTTTTTGTTCTGTTTCTGAGCAACTAGATTTACAAAAAAAGGTTAGATCTAGATGAGCAAAATTGCTAAATTGGATAGGGGGTTGGGTCTGTGCTGTGGCAGCACCAGGGAGAGCTCCACCCAGCTTTAGAAACTGGTCATGGAGACATGCTGGTACTTAAATGGGTCGCAGAGGTTTCCTTTGTTGACTCATCTAGTGAAGTCTTTGCTGGTGTTGGGAGGCTCAGACTTGTCTTGTTAGGGTCAGTCCTGCTCCTCTGCTCCAATACTTTTGTCTCACGCTCCATCTTAACCAAGTATGACAGTCTAAGAACCTTTGGGCATATGAGGGCTCAAGGTTAGATGCTTGGTTTCTCCTGAGTTGGATGAGGAATTTTGCTTCTTCCTATAGTATCTTCATCACTAGACTCTTCCCCACTAGGGCCCTTCTTAGGGTCTTGAGAATTGAGCTTGATAACAACTGGCTGCTGCTATATCATTTAGGAAGGCAACTTTGCCTTTGTGGTTTACATCTTATAATTTTATTTTTAAATTTATCTTTATTGTTGAAAGTATTACAACAATAAAGATTTTCCCCTCCTTCTCCCCCCCCCCCCCCCATGACCTCCTCTACCTCACAGTCCCCCAGGCCTGCTGCACTATTGTCTGTGTTATGGGTTATGCTTATGCATATGTGCATATAAGTTCTTTGGTTCATCTTTCCCCAGCTCCTCCCCCCACCTTCACCCTGAGATTCTTCAGTCTGTTCCATGTTTCATGTCTCTGGATCTCTTTTGTTCCTCAGTCTATTTTGTTCATTAGATTCCACCTATCCATCTCATCATGTTAAAAACAAAGTATCTGCAACTGATCTGAAATTCCAAAGGTATGTCTATCTCTACAGAGCCAGTCAATCTTTTCAGTATAACTTCAGTCCTGAGTTGACTATACATCGGTTTACTTCACCCAAAGTTGGACCTGTACCATACAGTTTCTCAAAATTATTTGTCCATTAATATGTTAATTGAGTATGGAATAACACTACTGGGCGTAGTATCCTTTCATTTCTTTGATACCTAAAAAGCTGGATGAGACAAACACCTTGTCCTTTGGGAGCTTTCAGTCTAATAGAAGAAATATGGGGAAGTTATACGAATATTTAAAATATGAGGTAGGATGTGATAAATTTAAAAAATTAGGCACAGATGTAATGTTTAAATAAAAAGAAAATATTCCTCATGGGTGTCAAAGTATGGGGGGAAAATAGACATGAAAAATCCATTAGAAGCTCTTTTTGCCTGGCTGACCTAAGAACTGGCTTTCACAAATGACGACCAAGAGTCTACCATTAGTCAAAGAGAGTGGTTCCAAGCCTAGGTATGTACTGTTCTCATAAAGTCGAAGGGACAAAGCTGTGTGAATGACCTATTGTATAAGGTTACTTGCTACAGCTTGAATTTTATGGGAGTTGGCATTAGATTACAGAGTAAGCCGTGCAGCTGAGAAGCAGGGAAATGTAGCACATTTGTCTTGGCCTCTAATAGGCATGCCCTGAGAGAAGTGGTGGGCATTTGGAGGGGAGAGTGGGTATTTGTGCTCTTTCTGAAAGTGAAAGGGCTAGTGCCAAATTCAGTCTGATACTTCTGTAGTACACATGGCAACAGATCACTGTGCTATTTAAGAGACTCAATACTATCCTCATCCTTGCGATAAAGACACATATATACAGAGAAATGTGTGTGTTTCTTAACCAGCCACTTCTACTTTATAGGAAATTTTAAACCAGAAAGCAAAATCCTTGATTTTCCAAGCCACTACAGTCATAAATCAAGTATTCATTAGTTTTATCTTTTCATTAATTTATTTCATCCATCATTTCCAACCACCGTTCCAAATCTTTCAGACTTTGCAGAAAAACTTGTTTTACAATTACTGATCAATCTACATTGTAAAATATCTGATAATCCTTGCAAACATTGTAGGCTGTGCCAGAGCTAAATCTGTTATTTTGTTGCTTTTCCCTCCTGGAAAGCTTCAATTACAGAGGTGTTTCAAAGGGGCCTTATAATAAGGCTATTAACAAGGTGATGAATTGCCCTGCTGAACTGAAGGTTCCTTAGATGCAATTTCAAATTGCTCTCTGTATGCAATGAACAAAGTAAGACTTAACCAGCTTGCTAGCAGACTGACTCTTCTCATTTTCTTTTAAAAAAAGTGGAAAAGCCCCATGTTATCAATTTTTTAAAAGTATATTATATAAAAAATTAAAGTATATTATATACACACTTAATTTCTCAAATTGTAGTATTTTTTTCCTTTAAGGTTAAAAAGTTTTTTGCCAATAAGCTCAATTACTGGAGATGGGACTGGCATCCAATTTCTATATTCCTATAAAAGACACCCCAAAACACACACACACACACACACACACACACACACACACACACAAGGTATAATTTTATAAATGTAGCTGTATCTAAATAGATATGGAAAATAATTTATAATTATAAAAATACATGGGTGAAAAGTCTCTTTTGTCAGAGGTAGCATAGAATATTATAGAGTGCACCTGGTGCCGACTTTCTGCACCTGCATCCTACAGACTGATCAAGAAAAATGCAAATGAGCGAGAAGAGAAGTAATGGGCGTGTTGGTAAAGGAGTACAAAAAATGCCTGATTTCATGCTTGCCCTCTCAATAACTTTAGTTTCAATTTCTTTTCTTAACATAGGAGACAATGGTGACATTTCTAGAAAAGCACATATAATTGAGCCTGAACTAATAAAGTTAGTGTGTATAAAAGGAAGAGGCCAGTAAGTGTTCTTTTCTTAGCCTTTTGACATTATCTACCACTATCCTAATTCCCTACAATTTTCTTCGTTTCCATTTTGCTGTAATTTAATTTTATCCAATTCAGTAAGTACTTACTGAGTGTGTGCTATGTGCTTAGACTTGGCAGTAGAATTAATAGTCATTAAAAAAATTACTCCCATGACATTACAGGACTTATAGCTGGATGAGGAGACAACACTTACTATACCACACAGTAGTTAATAACACAAGACCTAATTTAGTAGTAGTATTATGCTAAGTGAAATAAGCCTGTCAGAGAAAAACAAGTGTCACATGATCTCACTCATATGTGGAATCTAATAATCAAACTGATTAACAAAATAGATCCAGAGACATAGAAGCATGGAACAGACTGTCGAATCTCAGAGGGAAGGCAGGGGTGGGTAGGTGGGTGGGAAGAGATCAACCAAAGGACTTGTATGCATATTTGCATAACCCTTGGACACAAACAATATGGTGGTGGAGGCCTGGGGTGGAGGGCAGGGGCTGGCTACAAGGGGTCAATGGGAGGTATGTAATACTCTCAATGATAAAGATAAAAAAATAATTAGAAAGGGGTTGATGGGGTCTGAGTAAGTCTTTCCAAATGAGCAGATATACAAAATAAGTGTTCAGAGATGAAAGGTACTTAGCTGGAGCAATAAAGGAGGACACAGCATTCCATAAAACCATAAAGTAGGAAGAGGATATAGGTGTCTAAGGGAAGTTTAGTCCACTGAAACTGTCATGTGAATTTTAAGGCAACAGATGTCAAATGATGAACAGAGATTGGAATATGGAAGCAGTTCTCAACCTATGGGTCGTGACCCCTCTGGGGGTTGAACGACCCTTTCACAGGGGTCGCCTAAGACCATCGGAAAACACATACATAATTACATACTGTTTTTGTAATTAATCACTATTCTTTAATTATGTTCAATTTGTAACAATGAAAATACATCCTGCATATCAGATATTTACATTATGATTCATAACAGTAGCAAAATTACAGTTATGAAGTAGCAACGAAAATAATTTTATGGTTGGGGGTCACCACAACATGAGGAACAGTATTAAAGGGTCAGGACATTAGGAAGGTTGAGAACCACTGGAATATGGAATCCAAAAAAAAAAAATGAATAGAAAAAAATAATCTTGTAAGATAGTGAGTGCTATCTTTCCTGTCTTTTTTCTTTAATTCCTACATCCTTAGTTTCCTAAAACCATCTTGGATTAGAAAATGAGAAGTACAGAAAAACATTTTGTGGTTTTTTTGTATTGTTTATTTCATGTAGCATAACAGAAACAAAGAATGCTGCAGGCTACTAGAGAGACCCCTGCCAAGTGTGGCAGCAATAGGGGTCTACATAACTGATAGATTAGAGGTGTAAGGTAAGTTTAGGAACATGACTCTCTTCTTTCTAAATTACTTGGCAGATGGATAGTCATAGATGAAATAGAAAGTTGAAAGAATTATGCATAAGACTCACATATTTTAGGGACATTTAAAGTTATTTCTAATTATAAGCAATTAAAAAGAAAACTTGAGCATGGCCCACATTTATTCATCTATTATAAAATAGGTACTTAGTATCACTTTGTGTCATACACTGTTCTAAGATCTGGGGATGTGGAAGTGAGCAAGACAGGTAAGGTCCCTGTTCCAATTGGGTTTATAGTCAATGGGGGGTGGCGGGGGGGAGGTGGATAGAGGTCTATAACCAAACGATAGAAGAATAAAGTAGTTTCAGATAGCAATGACAGGATGGTGACTGAGTGGAGCATAGTGGGTAATCAATTAAAGAGGGTGGCCAAGGGGTGTCCTCTGTGAAGAGATTTTTACACAGAAACTTGAATTAGGTAAAGGAACAAGATGCAGTTTGGGAGGCAGAGTTTTCCAGGAATAAGCAGTAGAAATTGACAAGGCTGTAATGTGGAAATGAGCTTGGATGGTTCGATAAAATCAAGTCCAGAGCAAAGTGAGCAGGGCAAAGAGTGGAAGGAACTGAGGTCAGAGAAATTGCAATGGAGCAAACCATATAGGACGTTGCAGGCCGTGTTAAGAGATGTGAATTTTATTCTCAATATAATGGGAATATTGGTTGGTTTTAAGTGGAAGGCTGACATGATCTTGAAAGGGCCAGTCGTCTCGGGGCCTGACCACGCTGCTGGCGGCCTCGGGCACAGACTCCCCAGCCCACGGCGGGAGCCCGGCGCAGGCTGCCACCCGCCCGCCGCCCCCGGACCGGACCCACGCGGCAGCAGCGGCGGCGGGGCGGGGCGCGTGCCCTCGCCCGAGGAGATGGAGGACGAGGCGATCGCCGACGCCCCCGGGAACGAGACGGAGGATGTGGACTTCCTGCCTGGGCTGGAACTGGTCGATCTACTGGACCCCCAGCAACCGGACTGGCCCCTGGAGCCCGGGCTCAGCTCGCCCTGGGGGGGGGCTAGGACTGCACCCTCCATCTTGCCCTGGGTCCTCCATTTTTGGGGCGGCCGCCATGTTGTCAGGAGAGTGCCTTCTTCCCGGAAGCCCAGGCCCCTGCTGGCCACGCCCAGGATTTCTTTAAACTAACCAATGACAATCAAGGGACGTGCGCGCCATAGAGATGACCCGACTCGCGCCTGGCCAATCAGCGGGGCCCACAGTCCCCTCTCCTGCCCTCACTCCACCCCCCTTTAAAACCCCCTGTCCCATCAGGCCTCTCTCTCTCTCGGCCACTGGAGCTTACCGTTACATCGGTGAGTGTGGCAGGGGAGCCAAACCCGGGTTTGAAATAGATGACTCTTTGCTTTTGCATCGGACTGACTGGCTCCCTGGGGGTCTTGGGAACTTTGAAATCTGGGCACAACAATCTCATTTGTATTTTCCATTTTCCTTTGATATTCATGACCATGTTGATGTGCATAATACTCACACCTGTTATGACATATCTACAGACTACATTTAGCATGTTCAAGACAGAAGCAATACCTCTGTGAGAGTCTCCCAAGATGACCACTATCAATTCCTTTCCTCTCTCTACATCCATGCTGCTGCATTGTAAGAGCTAGAGCCCTATTTTTCCCTTCCCTTGAATTTAGGCTGGAATTAGTGACTTGGTTGGCCAATGCAGTGTGGTAAAAATTATGATCTGGGACTTTGAATGCTAGGTCATTAGAAAACTTCCTTTTCACCTGGATCTTTTGCAATACTCACGTTGGAATGATCCCTCTTAAACCTCAGCCATCACACAACATAAAACCTAAGCTACATGGAAGGGATCATATGTAGGGCATCTTAGTTGACAGCTCCAGCTGAATTCCCGACAACAGCTAACTTCAACTGCCAGCCATGAGGTAGCCAGCCTAGATGTCCAAGTCTAGCCAAGACGTGAGATGATTGTAGTCTCAGCCAACATCTGACTGCAATTTCATGAGAATCTCCAAACAAGAGTCTCCCGGGTAAGCTCAGTCAAGTCACAGAACTTTGGAAGATAACAAATTATTGTTTTAAGTCACTTAGGCTGGGGGGATTTACAATGCAGCAATAGTTGGCCAGAATAGTCTCTTTTGCAAAATAAATAAATAAATAAATAAATAAATAAACTTGACTATCTATTCCAACCGTTTTCCTGATAGCAAATTTGGTATATCAGGAATCACTGGTTGCTCACTCCATTTTATTTCATTGCTTTTTTCTAAATTTCAGAGGTTCCCTTCACTTGCCTTCCCCTTTCTTCCTTTTTTCTTCTTCCTTTTTTCCTTCCTTCCTTCCTTCCTTCCTTCCTTCCTTCCTTCCTTCCTTCCTTCCTTCCTTCCTTTTTACAAAAATAGAAGCAGGTGCAGTTCCCTGGCATACATTTGGCCCAAACTGAAGAATAAGTCAGCCATACAGTTCTGTATATTCCAGAGCTAAGCTCAATGAATAGTCATAGGAACTATGGCAAATGACTGATCAAGTATTTTCTTCTATGGCTTTTTCTGTTGATACTTCCCCTCTCTTCCTCTTTGCAGTTTCAGACATCTTCATTTCAGTACTTTATTGTTATTATTAATCAAGCAAAGTAGGTTCACTTTATAAGCAGGCAGATGGTGACTGGTTTCTTACCTCACCATGATTCTGTAGATATGCATGTTCCATCTGGGTTATTTGGATATTCGTGACTATATAACATAGGACAGTGTATTGATTAATTGATCATTATGGTGTGAGAGCTCTTCCTCTTAACATGATAAGATGACCCAAGTCTGATGATCTCATTTGCTATGCACATATTAATTTTGGCAATATGTATACAACATAAAACCTAAGTATTAGTACATTACTTACTATTTAAGTATCTAGTAACAAAAACTGTGGTTCTTGAATGAATCTTATCCGGAATGAACAAGTCAATGAGTTATAGATAAGCATAGCTATGAATGTAGCTCTTTCTATACCCATAAACAAGGATAAAGGCAGGATTATGTAGAACAGAACAAAACTAAGACAAACCCCCTGACTGTAAATAACATTAAGATCTTTTTAGAGAAAGGGGGAAAAATAGAGCGGAAATACCGTGGAACCTTCATGCCCATCAGTTCTTGGAGGTAAAAGGCTAAAACCAATCTCAAATTATGGAAAACATTTTGACTTGAGCTGCAATGACTTCGTTTAAGTAAACAATTAGCGCCAGTAGTCTGTTGGCAGCAACCAATATGGAAGTCAGTCTTAATAAATTATTTTCTATGATCTTTCTAATCTTATACAAAATAACTCTTCATTGTCTAAGACTTTTTTTAAGTCTCTAAATAGCTGTCAATTAACTTTCTATTTCCTGTTATAAAATGTGAACATAATGAGTCTTGAGTCACCCATGGACTCAAGGGGAAAAATCACTTTGGTCATATGACCTCCTTTACATGGGGCATAAATGTAGCCTTTATATATTACTAATCATAACCACAATGGGACTAATCATATTCTAATACCAAGTTAAATTGAGAAATTAGAGGAGTTCTTTTTATTTTAAGTCTTTGGAAATCTGGATGGAACCCAGAAATTACCAAGAGGAAGTCTTTCGTGGGCTCGGTTTTGGCAGAATCGAGTCTTCGGAAGGGGCCTTCTGTGCTTGGTAGCACTCTGCTGTTGTTTCATATGTTGTTCTTGGAAAATATTGAAGTTTCTTTTGAATTATTTTTTCTACTGATGGAAAACAGCTGAAATTAATGAGTGCTGTAAATTTAAGCAGCATCACACCATTAGTCATAAATATCTCAATAGTAAAGAAGCATATTACCATTAACATTTAAAATGATCAAAAAGCCGCTCAAGCTATATTGTTTTACTGGACAAATTCATCAAATTGAGGTTGGCTTCTATCATTGTGTTGTGTGGATCCATTTTGCTTGGCTGCAAGATATACCAACATGTTTTGTTTTGAATAACTTACTTTTTACAAAGTGATCTATTTTGGAAGGAGGTGGCCAGAGGGAGAAGTGCGAAAATAGAGTTAACCTAATTACAATATAATGTATTTTTTTTCTTTTTAGTAATGTATGCAGGGTGTCTAGAAATGACTTTCTGTGAAGAAAATAAGGCTTTTTCTTTATCAGAACCAAGTAAATGAGGAAGCTAATTGATTTTAGATGGAATTACTTGGGTTAATTCTCATTTTTGATGTTAGAATGAATAATATTTGTATTCGTAAATAAATGGTACAAGTTTGACACCTGTTAAGACTATTTTGGTCAGACCATCTAAGTTTGATGAAGAATCTGGGTGGTGGGAGCTCTTGTAGGAAATGCGGGGACTAGTATTGCCCTGAGGCTTTGACTCATTTGGATTGCTCTGCCTGCATTCACATCTTAGGGAGGGACATCTCTATCCCTCTGTCAGCATTTGTTTCAAATGCTGTATAACTTCCTCTGTGAAACCTTCCCTGATATGGTGAGGTTTCTATTACTGATCTCCCCAAGTTCCTGTAGCATATCTTTAACACTGTGTTCATCTGATATTACTTAAATATCTTCTCCCAACACCATCTCCTTTCTCTAACCAAAAAAGAAGAAAAAAAAATAACTATGGCTTTCCCAATGTGGAGATCAGATCTTATTCTTCATTATAATTCATTTGTTTAGAGCTTGGTACCTGGAATGTGCAGACAATGATACTGGCTGATGAAAAACCAAAGGGCTGTCCCTAAATGGATGCCAGCGCTCTCTATCAAACATTATAATTACCGCAGGAAATTTTTGAAGTCTTATCTTTCCAACCAATGATTTGGTTCCCTTATCTGTGATGGTTGACTTTGGCCCACAAAATTAAGAGTTCTGAGTGCCCTATGAGAAGCATGAGAATTTTATAGAAAGATAAGAATCTTTCCTCCTAAAGTTAAGGGAACATAATAGTCTCAAACAGATACAGTAATTCTAGTTCTTTGATTACAGATGCATGTACTAGTAAGCCATTCACAAAGATTTAAAATAAGTAATGGTGACATAAGTTTATCTTTAGTGTGTTGCAGGTTGGCTGAAATTTTGTTAAAATGCAGATTCTGATTCATCAGGACTTGGATGGAGCTCAGGCAGCTGCATTTTGAACAAGTGTCCCAGATCATTCTGATATTGGTGCCTCCAGATTGTACTTTGAAGAGACACTGCTATAAATATGAAGTCCACTTCCTTAGGAACCAGTTTTCATGTACATTGCTATGTACCAGGTATGTTTGTATGATTTTTTTTCTCTCAGCCTCTTAGCATATAACATCATCCAGACAAATGTTTGGCCCTTTACTTTCTTTTTAAATCTATTGCACAGAATTCAGTGCTCTGCCCTCATGGTACCACCACAGCAGACATCAACAGAAGCTCATTTCTGCTCTCAGTTTATATGAGGCTGGGAAAACGGTAGAATCTGAGGTAGCTAACAAGATACAGAAGTCATCACTTTTCTTAGGTATTGTGTGAATATTTCTGGTTTTTAATATCTGTACAAACTGACAGGGCACATAAAGCAAGTTCTTGGAAGTCAATACATATTTGTGCTCATCTTCATCAAATGCCTCTGCCTCAGTCAACTCAGGGCTGTTAATCCAACATTGATTCATTGGCATCCAGTTTTTCCCTGTCCTGCTTAAAGGCCACCATCAGTGGCTCCACTTGCCTCCTGGAATGAGTCTAAACCAGCGGTTCTCAACCTGTGGGTCGCCAACCTGTGGGTCGCGACCCCTTTGGGGGTCGAACGACCCTTTCACAGGGGTCACCTAAGACCATCGGAAAACACATATATAAACAGTGGTTCTCAACCTTCCTAATGCCGCCACCCTTTAATACAGTTCCTCATGTTGTGGTGACCCCCAACCATAAAATAATTTTCATTACTACTTCATAACTGTAATTTTGCTATTGTTATGAATCATAATGTAAATATCTGATATGCAGGATGTATTTTCATTGTTACAAATTGAACATAATTAAAGCATAGTGATTAATATATATGTGTTTTCCGATGGTCTTAGGCGACCCCTGTGAAAGGGTCGTTCGACCCCCAAAGGGTCACAACACACAGGCTGATGACCCACAGGTTGAGAACCATGATTCTGACTTATGGGCTCTTCATGAGCTGGCTCTTGCCTTCCTTTCCAGCCCTGTCTATATTATTTGCCTTAAGTACATGATTCTCCACCTGATGGAACTTCTTGGAATTTCCCTAGTATTATAATAGGCTCTTTCACAGTTTCTATGTACATGTCATCTCCTGCCTAGAAGGCCTTCACAACTTTGACTTCATGGTTGATTAATGCCTACTCAGTCTTCAGTGCTCAACTCAGTTATCACCTCCAGTGGGAAGCTTACAGTGAGTAAGCCAACTAGGCTGACATATTTAATTTCTCTATTATCATATGTTCATTAGACTGTCATAAAAAGCTAACACTGGCTCATCTCAAGTTTATTAACTCACTTAATTGTTTTAATATTTAATCATTTAACAACTCTGTGAGGCAGTCTCCCATTTTATGGTCAAGAGAACTATAACTGGGTGGAAGAGGCACTGAGAGGTGAGGTGACTTGCCCAAATTCACACAACTGGTAACTAGGAGTCAGGATTCAAACCGATAAATCCTGTCTCTAGCTCCATTCTCTTAACCTTTACTCCATAGCTAAATGGTCTTCTATGCCTTCTGCATTAAATTAGGAATTCCCTGAACACAATAATCATGTCTTAGTTTTCCCTGAATTCCACTTTCCTGGCAAACTACCTATTCCACAATAGATGTTCAATTAACATGTGATTGGATAAGTGCTTTAATGCGATCACATGCCTTTGACCTTAACAAGGATTACAAGAGTTCAGAAGCCAAAAAATGACCTAATTGAATTGTCCAAATAGAGCCCATTAAGACCATCCAGTTATAGCCTATACCACATAGAGACTTTGTATTTCTACGTTAAGGTAGAAATTAGTAAAATGCAATAATTTATTTGCAGTTGACTTCTAGAGACAGAGATGTAACTTAGGGGTGGTTTGTTCTTTCAGTGCCCTACAGCTATTTCTAGGTTTCTTTGTAGCTAAGGACATTAGTTTCACCTCATGTGGTGCGGGGCAGTGATGGGCCCAATGATCAAAGTGCCAGTGGTGCTTTGTGCTCAGAGGCCTCTGACTATCTCTCCTTTCTGTCAATGTTCCCAGATAGTACAGATCAGCTCAACTGTGTAACAACTGGATCGCTGAGCTCTCAGCATGTACCGAGTCTTGAAAGTATCTTGTTAGTTGTTCCAGTAACTGACCAATTTCAACCTTACCCGAGCATGGACTCTATGCATTTGCATCAGATAGACCTGGGTTTAAATTGCAGCTTTAGTATTTACCGTAAATTACTCCGGACAGTATGCTTTCTTGGCTTCTCTAAGCCATAGTTTCCTTATCTCTAAAATGGAGTTAATAAAAATATCCACCTAATAGGGATATTAGAAGGATTAAATGGCAAAATGTGTAACAAGCATTACTATACAAGGTCATATTTCTAATTAAGCTGGGTCCTGGATACAAATTCAGGTCCTCTGAACTCAGAGCCTGAAGTCATAGCCATTAGCTTCTCAATAACAAGCTCAACTTGCTCAGATATCTCCCTTCCTTAACTCTTCTATCTCATCTACCTCTGTCCTTTCTCATTGAAATTCATGCAAATGTAGTCTATTGACTACATTTCCATTGATTTTTATTAAGAACCTTTGTTTTCCATCCCACAATACAGAGAACTCTGCCTTTTGTCACCAACACACCACTTGGGACTTTTGTCACTGCCTTTTGTCACTCTTTCATCACTTGGGACTTCCATTCAGAGTATCTTTATTGGTTAGCCCAGTGGTCGGCAAACCACGGCTCACAAGCCACATGCGGGTCTTTGGCCCCTTGAGTGTGGCTCTTCCACAAAATACCATGTGGGGGCAAGCACATACAGTGTGATTGAAACTTCGTGGCCCATGCACAGAAGTCAGTTTTCGGAAAGGAGATAGAGGAAACAAGTATACAAGACAAGTGTGGATGGGAGAGTTGGAAGGGGTCGACCTCAGTGAACATACCTCAATCAGATTGAGGACGTTTTTAGCAAAGGCCAGCTTAGGAGTACCCTAATTAAGTTAATAACAATGTACCTACCTATATAGTTTAAGTTTAAAAAAATTGGCTCTCAAAAGAAATTTTAATCGTTGTACTGTTGATGTTTGCCTCTGTTGACTAATGAGTTTGCCGACCACTGGTTTAGCCAAGAGAAGAGAACCTGGGGAGTGCCAGGGAAGAGCTCTATGAACCAGGTCTAAAGTGCCGTTCATCACCTCCACTCCACATTTCATTGTTAGAACATATGAGCTAATTGTGAGTTCATGTAGGAAAGGAGAATGTGGACCTTCCTGAGCAGCTAGAAACTCTTAGCCCCACCAATCGAAGGAAATCAAACTACTGTACTATAATCTTAAATTTCTCTAATATCAGATTAGTGTACCTTTCCCACCATTCCTTGAACCATTTCTGTACTTGGCCACCACACTGTTTCTATCAGATCATTTATTCAATCTAATAGCTCTAAATCACATTTTTTTCACACTAAAACCCTTTAAAGCAAAGCACAGTATTGCCTCTTTCGCTAAGTCTTTTCTCATTATTTTCTCTCCTGAAAAAGAGACCAAAAGTAGACAGCAAACCTATTCTACTTTATATCATCTAAGATCAAATCATAAATTAGTGTAGGAAAAGGCCCCAGTAATGCTTAGCCAAAAGATTTCTCTATATGGAAGAATGTAAGGACTAAAGAGAGAAATGAATTGCCCCGGGAAGTACCATGACTAAAAATCAAGTCTATTGGATTCCATTCCTGTCTTTTTCCAACACTTCATATTATCTCCTCTTGGTGTAAGGCCATCCCTATGGAGCAGTTTTATTCACCAATATTTTTTTTAGAATTTATCCAACTAACCCAAATGTGTATTAAAAACAGTAAAACTTTAGGACTTAACAAAATTATGCCAATAAAATCTTCCTTGAATAGACTGAGAAATTAAAAATATTTCTCCACCCTAACTGGTTTGGCTCAGTGGATAGAGCATCCACCTTCGGACTGAAGGGTTCTGGGTTTGATTCCGGTCAAGGGGACATCTCTCTGTTGCAGGCTCAATCCCCAGCCCTGTTCCAGGTATGTGCAGGAGGCAACCAATCAATGTGTCTCACATCAATGTTTCTCTCTTTGTCTCTTCCCCTCCCTCCCACCCTCTCTAATAATCAATGGAAAAATATATGTGGGTGAGGCTTAACAAAAAAATTGTTTTCCCAGTTAAAAATATTTTTCCTAATTATCCTTTGTGATTCTAAAAGTTGTGAAAATCTCTTTTTTTCTCTAGTAATTGCTCAAATTTCAGTGATAATAAATATATATGTGAATATATATTAATATATGTATGTATAATTTTAATTCTTGGCAATTAAGTCTAGCGATAATTGTTTTTTGTGCATTAGTCATAATCACTTTTTAAGCAGCAAACCCTATGATTATTACAGAATGAGTTTCAGATGCCCTGCAGCTGTGTGTGGTAAAAAGATTTTACAATGCCTATAAAATGTTTCCTCATGACATGTCCAGCAGTGTAGGAAGAAATCTATGGCACGATCTAGCAATTTCAGTGCAATTCGTTAAATACCAGATTCCATTTTCATTGTGCAGATTTTAAACAAGACCCATCCTCTGAGATCAGGAGGGTCTTCGAGTTACAAGACATTTAGGAGTCTAGGGGTTGGTAGAAGGAAATTCAGCAGATATTTTCTGAAAAGAAGCACAAAAACAACAAACAACCAGAAAACATTACACGTGAAGGAGTTTCATTTGATCTACTTTGCTCCTAGCTGTGTTAAAGAGTGTTAGTGCTTCTTCTTATATCTCTCACCTCCCCGAAAAAGATCATAAGGTCTGATCTTGCAGCAAAGTTTGCCTGAAAATACAGTTTCCCACAAAAATAGAACAAGAAGAGAATAAAACCACAGTGGACTGTATAAAATTTCTTTTTCCTATTTGGAATCATTGTTCTTGGCTTTAGCTGCCTTTTTTTTAAGTTTATTTTTATTTTTTATTTAGCCACCTTTCTTGTTGTTATTGTTATTGAAGGTTAGATGATATAATTATTAAACCAATCACGTATTCATTCAAACAATTTACACATACTTATTTAGCCCCAATATAACAGGCAAATGTATAGAAGCCCAAGATAAAAGGTGGCTATGAGAAAATAAGATGCATTTTAAAAAATAGTTTTCCTGCCCTCTAAGGGGTCAGAATGTTGTAGCTTGAAATTCTGGCTTCTCTACCAGAGTCAAGGCCCAACTGATTATTTTTACTTAGATGTTCTAGCACCTCCTTTAACTCAACCCATTCAAATATAAATTTATAATTTGTCTAAACCAACTTTTATTCTTAACTAAAGGAAATTACTGTATCTTATAAAAGCAAAGCATCATACAGTTGTTTGTTTTTCATTAGAATTATTCTCTACATTGGTAACTATCTAAGACACACAAAAATAAGATTTTTACATTCATCATTCTTCCAAGTCCTGTCAAGTAGCACAGCGTAAGGGTATTCTTTCTGGGACAAGGTGCTCATCATCAATGTCTGCTGTCTTCAGTCTGTCTCCCCTTCTATTTCATTCACTATTCTTTAGTGTAGGCCCTGTTTCTCAAGCAGTGGTCTCATCACAACTAGGTTATAGACTCTTGGAATTTAGAGCCTGTATCTTAAGACACTTTTCTTAGCTGTGCTGATGTCTGAGTATAAACTTGGATCTCAAACATGAGTTCAAACCCAGGTCATGACACTATGCAACTGTGCACCTCAGTGAAATCTAAACAACTTTCCGATGTCAGTTTCCTCTTTTGTAACACTAGCGGGAACATAACGCCCAAATCCCAGAGTTGCATTGAGAATTAAAGAGAAAGCAGATTATATTCCAAAGTCATTTATGTAGACCCCCACAATATACAACAAATGTATATTGTTAGTATTCTCCTCCACCGCTCCTGGCTAAGCATAATATATATTGCATTAACTTACTGATTGGTTTTAAGCAAGTCTCATAAATGTTCTAAGGCCCTGGAACATTTAGTACCAATTGTTAACTTTTGTATTTTAAGAGTAAACCTTTGAAACTAGTCCTTTTTATTACCTGAACAATGTGTTCCCTGTACAGAAACACAAGATGCACATCCACCCTTACGCCTGATGCAGCTCTTCCCACGTGTTCCCTGGAGTTGTGTATCCTTTCCCATGTCCACAACGCTGAGAGTTAGCCTTGGAGCTCAATTGGGTTACAGAACATATGAGAAAGGGCACTGAATCTCATTCCTTTTTTCATGCATTTGGACAACATTTACTGAAGGTATATGCAGGTCTGTGCAGACACATGTCTCTGTGCAATGGAATGATCGATCCTGGAGATAACTTGAATACTTGACCTCTGTTGTCAAGAAGCATGAAATCTGGTGAGGGAGGCATACAGGGACGTAATTAAAATATAGTATAACCTGCCTGGACTCCAGATACACACTGATTTTATATGCTGTGTGTCCATGTTCTTGTCACTTTACTTCTGTGAACCTAAATTTCCTTACCTATTAAATGTGAGTATTTTATAGAGCTATTTTTAAAATTAAGTATGCTCATAGGCAACTAACACATGGTAGATAATACATGCCCAGTTCTTTCCTTCCTACTTCATTCAATGTAAGTTAGGCTTAAACTATACAAACAGATGACTATCCCAGTTGGGAGGTAGAGTGTGGCTTACAGCTGAAGGTACCATCCTAATAAAGGATAGATTGTTATATTCTGTTCATGAGACCCCCAGAGAGATTATATCTACCACTTATTGACTGAATAGCATGTCAGGAGTGTTATGCACACTATCTTTGTCAATATGATAACCCCAACATGCAGATAGTATCAACATTTTTTTCAGGTAACAAAACAGATCTGGAGAGCTTAATCATAGGTGTTAAGGGGGGGTGGGCTGTAGAGGCAAACTGTTTGAGTAACACTCACAGCTGTGCCCTTACTACTAGGGGACTGACCTGGGCAAGTTTTATATCATCTCCGAACCCTACTTTCTTCACTTGTGAAATGGGAATAACAATTCCTTCTTCTATACACGGATATCCTTCCATTTATTTGTTGAATTATTGTTAAACAGTGGCACTCTTCTAGAAACTACCAGGTACACAAGACCTCTCTTCTCCTGAACTTCCATTTTGTGAAGAAGGTAGATAACAAATATATAAAAGAATTTTAGAGGTCAAATTATATGAAGGAAGGAAACAGGCGTGAGTAGAAAGAGGGAATCTTAAGTCGTGGTCTCCCTGGCCCCCAAGCCAGTGTTATTTCCCTTGTATGGATCAGTGAACTACCAGCTAAGCTGGTAGTGATTCATTCTGGTTGTGATTCTGAAGTAGAGGTGAAGACCTGGAGCAAAGCCACATGGAAGAATGAGGTGGGAGGCAGCCCTGCAGCAGGTTCTACTACAGGATGACTTTTCCACCATCTCTATCTCCTTCCACTCAGGGCATCTTCTTTCTCAGACCTCAGCACAAATTCTGTGGGCCTCCCTTTCCAATCATATGCTTTGTGTTGCATTTTGTAGAGACATGAGAGAGATGACATTAAACATCATAGAGCGATAGAGCCTTATATAAAGATACTTTAAAAAAATGTCTGATGATCCAAGTGTGAAGGTCCTTGGGGATGGGACAGGGGGACCCCCTTTATCTAACACTGGGTGGCCCAGACCAGCCCTGAGTTTACTATTTCAGGGACAAGAATTTCCGGAGGGACTGGTTAGTTGATTTTGCTGTTAAGTGTCATTTCATTTTTTTTTTAAATTGGTGCCTCATTTTCAGTTCAGAGTTTTCACCATTAATTTCTAAGTAAAAATAATAGCTTAATGGCTTCCCTTTATCACCTGTTTGCAAAGAATCATGCATAGCAGTGGCAATAAAGACTGAAACATTACAGTCACACAAAGTGTGTGAGGAAATGCTGAAAGTAGCCGAGCAAATGCTCTACCCATGCTCTAGATTCCCGCATTGTATTACTGGGTGTACACATTCGAAATTAAATATCTAACATCTCTAGCTGTGATGGCTAGTAGCATCCAAAATGTCTCCCATCCAGAAAGCTATCCTGAATATACAAAGCAAACCCATAAGGTAGCCTGATAAGTGTAATTTGCAACACTTTTGTTTGTGCCTGTTTCCACGATGGCCATCCCCCACACCTGAATGTACAAATTTCCTGCACTGGGCCTCTAGTAAAACATATATATTTGTGTAAGAGCAATGCTAATTACTCTGATATCTACTATTTACAATATTTTGCCTAATCACTATGTAAAATGATATTTACTATGCATGTTATAATTATGTATTATCTTCATTTTCATTAGTGTTTACATTTTTTTAGGGCAAGGATAAATATGTTCCACATTTCTGTGCCCTACAGTCTACTACGACAACACCTTACAGAATGTACATTTTCAGTAAAACACTTAATGAATTAAAAACAAACAAACAAAAAAACAAACAAAACAAAACAAAACAAAACAAAAATGTCTGATGATGGTGATAATGATGATGATGGTGATGATGAAGGTCTTTATTGTGGCATCTAGATGGAGAAAGAATTTTATTTTTGACAAGGATTTGCCATGAGCGTCTCATAATACATAGGAGGCATCTAGGTGAACCATAAATGCCTGGCGAACTCCAAAACTCAACCTGGCCCACAGGTGCAGAAGTCTTACTTCCACCACTGCAGGTCAACTTAATTATTTTTCCTCTTAAAGAAAAAGCCAATAAACTGGTTTTTACTGTGGGTGTTGACAAATCTCCATGACTGGAGAATTCTTCAAGTCTCATCTAACTGGCTATTATTAAAACCTAAGCTAATTGATCTTTTTTCAATTTCTAAAGGTTTGTCAAAAGAATTTCCCAGCCGAAGTGTTTACATTTATTGTAAGCAATTTTTGTTTAATCTTTTAAAGAACGAAACCAGTCTTGTAATACAGCGATTTAGTTTTACAGATAATTAAAAGGGAAAGGCCTCCTTCTACCCAAATGATCTATGCAAACCAATAAAAGTCACTTTGGGGCCTAGATAATTATCTCAATAATTATCTCAACACTTGTAACTTTGCTCTTCCGGGCTCATAGTAGACATTCAAGGGAAACTTGTTGATTGATTTGCCCTGGACTATGAAGACTTGAGTCAATAATTTCTTTTTTCGCATATGAATTGGAGCTCATTTTTCTTTTAAATGAGGGATATTTGATAATAAAAATTTTATATATTTAAGGTGTACAATGTGATATACATAGACATTGTGAAATAATCACACAATCAAGCTAATTAACATATCTCTCACCTCAGGTAGTTAGCATTTGTGCATGTGTGTGCTCTCTGAGAACATTTACGATCTACCCTCTACGCAAATTTTAAGTATACAAGAAAGCATTGTTAACTATAGTCATGTTGTTATACATTAGATACCAACAACTTAACCATATTTCATAACTAAAACTTTGTACACCTTGACCAACATCTCCCCATTTCCCCTTCCCCCAGCTCCTAGTAACCACCATTCTACGAGTACACTTTGCTACTATGAGATTGACTATTTTAGATTCCACATGTAAATGAGGTCATGCAGTATTTGTCTTCTTGCACTTGACTTCTTTCAGTTAGCATAATGCCTTCCAGATTCACCCAGTTGTTATATTTATTTCTTTTTTAAGGCTGAACACTGTTCTAGTGTGTGTGTGTGTGTGTGTGTGTGTGTGTGTGTGTGTGTGTGTGTATCTCGACCCAATATTTATGAGCACTCACAAATACATACTTATTCTTGCTTATGTTAGAATCATAAAAACTTAGAAAGTAAAAATTTCCCTAGTCATGAAAGAAATTGAAATAAGGTAGCATTTACCCAGCCCAAAATGATGTGAAAAGACACCATAGTTGCTTTGGTAATTTTTGTTGTGCTATATTCCAGCGGATCAGAGTTCTCTTTTATATTTATTTCTAAACAACACATAATATTGTTACCATTCTCCAGTTGAAACTTTTAATTTTTTACTTTTTTTCTCATTGAAAAATGTAGAGAGCAGTGAGTTTAATCTCTTTCTTATATATACCTGGAAACTCATGATGATTCTTAATGCTTTGGTTTTTAAGGATGTAAAGAAGAGGTGATATCTATTTTGAATTAAATTAGAGGTGGAAGGATATGTGCTGTCTCCCCAGATTTCTAATGGTACATGAGGTGACTCCCTTGGAGTTCCATTTTGAACATTAGACTTTAGCTGATCATGTTTTGTTTCCTTTTTTTTCTTTCCAAAAGAATGAGCTGCTTGAAAATGGGGCCCAGTTTTTGCTCAGTGCTATTTCTCAAGTGTTTAGGACACTGTGGCCCAGGAGCAATGGGCACTATGAAGTCACTGACCCTGTAACAAGTAGCAAGAAGTAAACACAGGCAAAGTTCCTTTGGAGGAAGGACTGCCCTCCATCTTTTTCGTCACTACTCCAATTTCTCTGAGTGGTCTTACCAGGCGGAGACTGTTCATCTGTGGCTAATGTGAATAGGACTTCACTTTTCAGGGGAAATTCTTGGCCTCGATACCTAATAAAAGAGTATGAAAAATATAATGAGATTATTTTCATGGTCATGCTAAAAAGGTTAAATTACACCATCAATCTCCAATTCATTGAATGATAATGCAAATCAATTTTGAAGTAGAGGGTCCACTTAACTGTTGGAGTTGGATACCTATAGGGACTGGGTGGGGAAGGACCACTTTGCTTACATTATACTTCTTCAGCTTTCAACCTACAAATTCCCTAGCGTTGCCTTTTACCAGCTACCTATGGGTAAGTGCAGCGCTGTGGTGGCATTAAGGGAAACAATAATGTCTGCTAATGCTGTCAACACCTTGGCAATATCTGCCTTTCTTCAATTACTTTTGTTTACAAATTACTCCTAATTTTATTCTTAAAAGCTAGTTAAGAACAAATGCTGCTAGGATTGATGGGAAGCTAACTGCATGATTAAGTAATTACGTTTTTAAAGCTTGCCTTACACTAGGACTAATGATATGTCACCCAGTAGCAGAATCCCCAGATAATGAATGAGAAATGTTTACATGTACTTAGTTGCTTTTAAACCTCCCTTCACGCTAGAGCTGGTGCTATGCATGGGGTACTGGGACGAAGAAAAGGAGTGACAGCTCGGCCTCCATAGCCTTTGTGCAGAACCACAGACTCCCACCAAAGGCTCTTTTCTGTCTGAGGTGACCCTTCATTTTTTGTAGGGCTGATTGTTCGGCCGGTTCACTGATGAAAATCCTACATCATTTTCTTGAATAAAGAGCTGAATGAGTTTCACTGTTGGGTGATTGTTCTTTCACTGCAGGGACCAGATGTAGAGCTGATCTTTTGAGCGTATAGAATAGAATCAGGGTCAGGGCTGAAGGGCCTCTACCACTCCTCCAACAGGGGACTTTCACTGGGGGAGGGGGTGTTAGTGAGGTGGGTGTTGGGGGCACATGGATGGGAGAAAGCAAAAGGAAGTTACTCCACGTTTACACCTGGACATTCTTGGGTTATTGTTAGGGATGCACAGCCTCTAGACTCCAGACAAGTATCTACTCTCAGGGGCTGCAATCCTGAATGTAGTGTCAGAACTCATTTTGCAAGGTGAAGTAATGTTTCCTCAACTATAACATAGGTTCTCCCAGTTGCCCAGCAGTTTTCTCATATGATTTTATGCATAAACATATACCTATATGCATTTATGTATAATTTATATTTATGCATTGTTTAATATATATTTACATATTATATATATATTTATATATAGCTACATATAACACCTGCATATAAAAAAGTATAGCACAATAAGTAACATGTTGCTATAATTATTTGTATAAATTTGCTACTATAATGTATGTCTATATCATATATAAACACATCTATAATAATAAAAGCATAATATGCTAATTAGACTGCACAGCTGAACGGCCTTCCAGACTACCTTCCAGATGAAGCCAGGGCTGCAAGGGCTGAGGCAGCCTCTGCAGCTGTGAGGGCCGAGTCCCTTGCATGAATTTTGTGCATCAGGCCTCTAGTAGGTATATAATAGCTGTATTTGTTTATAACTACATAGACACATGTACATGTTGCACATCTATATACATATTTTCAAAAATATACATTTTAATAGTAATATTAGAAAATGTATGAGTTCATGGGTATACTCTAGTGTGAAAAGTTATCCACTGGCTTACACTGAGTAGTGAGAGAAAATCAGTTTTGAGTTTAAATCTAGCCTCATGTGGGACAGTTACATGGCTTTTTTAACATCTTTCTTAGACTCTTTTACTATAAAGTGTGGGTTGTAAATATCAACCTATAGCGGTTGTTATGAGCAATAAATTGAATTTACTATGTAATTTATACAGCAGTCTTGCACATAGTAGGTACTTAATAAATGCTAATTTTATTTCCTAAGAACTGCAATTTCTTTTACTCAAACATTGACTAATAGTGACCTCTAAGAGAAGCAACAGATTATGCAATTTTCTCTACTTGTGAAATTCAAACTAGTTATCTCTTACTGCCAAGTAATAATGACTGTAATAAACTGAGGAGATTTCCGTTTAAACAAGTGGATGAGCTGACTCTGGAAATGTAAATGGACCCTAATTAACAAATGCCTTAATCATTAGTCCTGTTTCCTCTTTATAGACACATTATTTCCTGCCTAGGGGTGGACACATCCAGTGTACATACAATCAGATTATGAGTACACATATGCATATACATTTTCAAGGTAACAGCTTTAATGGAGAATAACAAAGGACATTCATTAATTAGGGCCACAAAAATCTCTACAACGACTTCTATTTGCATCAATATAAAGTCTATCTTTCTTAGTCTGGAATTCAAGGCCTTCTGAATCTAACTTCAACCATGTTTCATGAGATATTCCATTTTCTCCATGAAACTAGCTCTTACTCTTTTGAATTTCCAGAGAATTCATTTACTGTACTAATCATTTGACATTTTATGGCCATATTTAAAAGTGTTTTGCTATTTCACTTCTCAGAGCAAGGAAACTGACTATTGAATTTAGCTGATGAAAATTTTTAATACTTAAAAAAAGATATGATTACATATCTGCTTATAATTTTAAAAAATTGTAAGTATATAGCTCAGTATAAAATAATATAAATGACCTATGATTCCCTATTTCACATAGAAATACCCTTGATAACACAATAAGAGTTATTAGTTAAGTTCCATTAAACATTTTTTCATATTTGAAAAGAAAACTAGATTAAATTCAGGTTATTTGTACACATATTCCATGTCAATTTTTAAAAATTTAGGATCATGATATGTATGTATATTTTATATTCTGTGTTATTCTTTGTATGGATGCTTTCACAATTTTATGAAATATTATTTGAAAACTTAATAGCTTTATAATAATCTTATAGGAAAAAGTACCAGAGTTAATTTACCCATCTATCTATTTAGTTTTGATTATGTTATCACACTTTTATTCCTTTAATCAATAATGATGAGCTAAATCGCTTTATACCCAAATCTATGTCTTTGACCCTAGTGCTAAGCTCAGTATAGATTTTCTCTAAGCTGCATCTAAAGTTTTAAGAGCCTTGACACATATAACCAAACTGTTTTTCAAGTACTTCTATCCATTTATGCTGCCTCCAGCAATATTGAGTACTACACTTGCTGCCACCTCAAAATTTTGGAATTCCATAAGGTACCCCATCATCTTCCAATTTATTAATCTATCTGCCATATATCATGTCTATCTTATCTACACATTCATCTGTATTTCTAACCCGTTTTCCCATGTCTCCATTATTTTCAGTCTACAGAAATGTAAATAACCCTAGGAAAAGATATAGATTGACAAAGTTTTGGTAAGGAAATGACATCTTTTGGATCTTTTTGGGGAGACAGGCTTTGATATGTGGACTCAATTCCAAATGAGAAGCCAGGACAGTGGAGGAAGATAGGATCAACTCACTTTGCTTTTGGTCCTAATCTTGACCTACCTCACCTCTATCCTTCCCACGTCTGAGTTAGGATATGTAAGTATCCCCCCAAAATAATGTGAAAGTCATTACTTCAGCTATAATAAAGTTAGACAGTGCCTTCTTTTTCTGACAGTTGTGCATCACCTCTACACACACACACACACACACACACACACACACACACACACACACACACTAGGGCTAGCATGACTGTATTATTGAATTAACAGTCTAGAGCACCTTTTCTTTTGGTCAAGCTAACACTTGTAGCCTTTCTGGGCTTCAGATACCAACATCTAAAAATAAAAGAATGAGATAATAAAATAGGAAAGGGTTTGAGCTTCATGGTATTATTACAGTGAAAACAATACCCATTTTCCAGGGCATTTTTTCTTTATGTTCAGTCCTCTAATCAGCACATCAGAATTTCCAGGGGAGGGGGGTGCGGGGGGGGGTGGAGAGGGGATTTAAAGGCATGTCAATGCCTGTGTCCCACTCCAGGCCAATGAAACCAGAACCAACCTCCAGTTCAGACCAAGAATGCACAGGTGATTCTAATGTGAAGCCAGAGTTAATGATCACTGTTCTAATGACACAAAGGACCAGATTGTTTTGTAGCTCAGATTAAATTGGGGTGGGGATATCTGGAGAGGAAGTGGTCTTCCCAATACAGGACTCCCAGCTAGTTCTGGCTCTTAGTGCAAAGGACCTCTTTAAACTGAAATCAAGTAGTTAGTGTGAGTCCCCTGTCATTTCTCTAACCATTACAAGTGACATATCTGTGCCTGGCGTTTCAGTCCCAAGCATGTCACTGCTTTCATGTCATCACTCCATTCCACGCTGCAAAGATCACTCCTGTCAGCTTTCGTTCATCTGGAAGGGTCAGGCCTACTTACAACCTGAGGCCCTGCCCGTGCTTCTGACAAGCTCTGTCACATAGCGGCTGTCACCAGGCCCAGCACACACCTGCCACTTCAGACCGGTCAGTTGATTGTTAGGATTTCAGCTTACCAACCACACTATCCGACACGAGGACTGAAAATAAATGGCAAGTCAATTGGGGGAATGAGAGACTTTTGGACTTTTGGCCAAGTACCCAGAGGTGATTTATAAGCCTTTCTTGCTTCTGCCAAATCCCCTTCAAGGCATAAAGCACACAGGGGCTGATAGAGAATCGTTAAGGTAGTCTTGCAGAAATGTTCAGAAAATCACTTGGCTGTTTACTTTCCCAGGTTGGTAGTAAAACCAAAACTTGGGAAGGAGTCCAAGTGTTGGAAGAGAAGCCATGCCCAGAGGCATGTACCCTGGCATCCTTTTCTCAATCTTATTTTGCCTCCATGGGGGTGGGGGGAGTGGGAGGTGTAGAAGAAGGTAGCAATGACTGAGCATAGTTTTTCTACTTAATCGTCTATATTTTAGCAATGCCTATGGGAGGGGATATAAAGTGGAAATTAGGGATACTTACAGGTTGTAAGGGTTTGGTTTAATGTCCTAAACTGTTTGGAAATGGTCTCCCCTTACATGAAACCACTGGGGAAAGATTGGAATCCTTTTTCAAAAAGATATCAAGTGTTGTCTCTCACAGCAGGACACCCCAAATCACCCATTCCGACAGCTTAGTGAGGCTACAGATCATTCACTCAAGATTGTCTCCTCCCGAATCACTCAAATATAAAATTATCTTTTAGATCAAATCCCAGAGCTTAACAATACTCTGTTATCAATGAAGCAAGTGTTGATACCTACCAAGGTTTTCAGAATGCAGAGAACCACAGTGGGAGGGACGGTAACACTTTATCATATCTGAGATAGTAGAGAATAAAAGTTTACAGTTTAATATTGGTATAGCTACTGGTTCAATAGGCAGATCGCATGAAGTCCACAGAATCTCCACTGACATAGTAAAACCCATATACCCCTTAGAGAATATCTTGAGTTCATGTGAATTAACCATTCACCTGCCTAATTCTTGGAAAATTAATTAGGCAAATAGCAGCCACAAAGGTGATATATTAATAAACTAAAATGCCCTTGGAATAGAAAGTTGGAAATTTTATTGTATTTTTTCCTTGCTAATTTCCACATGGGAAGCATCTCTAAAATGACCATGAAAGTGAATGGGTCTATGTGATTCTATTGGTAACACACACTGTTTACTCGTTTTCTTCAGGAAAAACACATTGAATATCATGATCTCTGTAAGAATTTATTCACCATCTCAAAAGGTTAGCCTAATAAATCCTGAATTCAAAGAGGAGGTGCAGTACAAATACTTATTAGCTGCTAAGGAAGTAGTTAAGTTTTCAAAGAATAGATCAATGTCTTGTTACTTAGCTTAATGATCACATACATTAAGACTCTCATCCTTCTAATGCTTGCTCCTTTCTCCACCAGACAATCACTTGCTATGCCATTCTAGAACTTGCACATTTTGACACACTATGCAAACAAAAAATTGACTTACAAAATTACAGCTATTGTGACACATACACAAATTACATTTCCATCTTATGTATACTATGGAAATTTAAAATTTCCATAATAATAATATAAAACTGGAAATGTAGAGGCTGATTATTTAAGCTTTATGAACTCCAAGGCCCCACCCACCACACTCAGAGTTGGTGCATGTGATCTAACAGGGTTTCTCTGCATTGAGAGGGCTGACACCCCCTGGCAGTCCTTCGTGTTCTCTGGGCAGACACGAACTCCTTACCTCTCACACAATGTTCAGAGACACTTCAACAAATGTCTAACCAAGGGCCAATGAGCTCTACGAACAAACACTTGAATCTTTTCCACCACTGAAGTTTAAATGTATGAACATATCAGCCCATGTTAGAGCGGAGGGAGAGCTTGATTGACTTCTGAGTGCAGTTGGGTAATGGAGAAATTAAGATTAAAAATATTCTCTCTTTTGCAGCATGTGGCTACAAAGTAGGTTAGATTTAGTAGCAGAACCAGAGAGTGGGGACAGACAATTGGTTTGGGATACATACAGAAAGGGTCTACATCTGACCCTCTCTTATACAGCCCCTTTTTAAAGGAAATATAAACCCTGCTAAGACTATGTAGTAGAACAAATTGAAAGGACTGATAATGAGGGTCCTTGGTACTTTTGTTGTATCTCTTCTGAAAGAGCTGAGTTCTAGAATAGGGCATGGCTTCCCTTTGACCAAAGAAATAATACACATTGGGGTCTCTGAGGTATCCAAAAGATGGCAAGGGACTCCCTATAGTGGCAGCAGAGAAACTAAGAGAAAGAGCAAGTGAGAAAAAGTAATGGTGCTAGCAAGCAGATTATTGATATCAGAGTCCTAATTTGGGCCCAGCCCATTGGGTGAGCAGTTAAAATGGGCATTCAAACCTCAACAATCCAAAGCAAGATGGTGTCAATGAAGGCTTCCAAAAGAACTGCAAGTAGGGTTTCTCTTCTCTCCCACTCCCTTCCCCTTAATTGCCTAGAGACTGAGGGCAGCTCATGTTGGGGGAAGCTGCTCAGATTCTGTCTCATGGATGATGGAAATGTTGATCCGCACACCAGTGGACAAACCGTGAAAGTGACCTTCCGTAGGAATTTAGGGGATGGGGCCGAGAGGACATTTGGCTTATATTGTTGGCATTAAGGAAGTTGTAACAGGCCTCACAAAAACACCTGCTATATTTCATTAGCAGCCTATTTTTCAAGTGTCTGTAAAATCTACATTTAAAAAGCTTGTATGTGAAATTAAGATCCCTAGAGTTAGAAATAAAAATATACAATGTTCAGCACACAACTTGTGTGATATTATTCACACTGTGCAGCACAGATCAAGGAATGCATTTGATTAATTTCAAAATTACACACGTGTTTATGAATGGCTTTCCCAGTAGTCACAGAGAATTTGTCTTGAGTGCTTTATTAAGGAGTTGTTCCTTGTCACCAGCCAGTGCTAATGCATGTAAATATATACAGGCTGCATACATTACCTGGAATTGTCAGGGGCTCATTAGGAGCATGCAAATGATGTAAAACCAAAAATCCTTCAATCACCTTCTTCAAGATTCCAAACCAAGTACAAGATGTTTTAAAAACTGTTTCTACCCTTCAGGCATATTGGTACAGAAATAAAAGCACTTAGACTCTATTTCCAGTTCTATTTTTCCTTCTCAGCAGTGAGAGTTGTTCATACTCAGGCTTTCCACTGAGAAGAACTTGGCACACAGCACACAGCAGTGGGTAAAGAGATGACTCCGTTGTAAAGGGGACGGGGTGAGGGCTGTAACAGGTTTGCAGCTATTGGCTCTTCCCTGTTCTAGATGTTCATTTCACAGTATAGTCAGGTCATATATTCATTTGAGAAATGTAGAGTGAGGCCAAATTGTTTAGAGCTATGCAGCCCAGTATGATAGCCAGTAACCGCTATGTTCCTACTGAGCACTTGAAATTGTGACTAATCTAAACTGAGGTGTGGTATAGGCATATAATACACACTGAATTTTTAAGACTTGGTTTGAAAAGAAGATGGCAAAATATGGATTACATGCTAAAATAATAGTATTTTGGGTTAAACACAATATATTACTAGCATTAACGTCATTGTTACTTTTTACATTTTTAATACTTCCAGAAAATCTGAAATTACCCATGTCCCTTGCATTTGTGACTCACACTATGGCTACATTGTATTGGTTTAGAAGAGCTATCAGATAGAGATAAGCATTTAATTTTTTTATATGTACTTATTTATTCATTCAAAGAACATTTATTAAACTCCTATATGTGCCAAGCATTAGGCAAGATGTGGATTTAATGCTAAGCAAAACAGACCAGTGACATGTGGCTCATCTTTGGCCTCTGGTGCCTCATGTCTGCTCCCTATCTTTTGACTGCTACTGCAGAAAATTCATTGACTTGCCATCTTTGGCCTGTATCCAGGCATCTGGTATCACCTCTCACTTCATCCAGTAATAAAATAATGTCATGTTCTAGTATCCAGCTCTGTCTGAGGGGTGAGTAGAGGGATCCATAAATGTAGTTGGACCCCTGATAGTACAATTCTTGGTTTTTACTCGTAAGTTCAGCCTTCATGGAGTCTAGAGACTAATAAGGAAATATCTATATAATAAAAGCCCAGGGATCAAAGAGGCAGAACAACCAGAATGACCAGTACGACCAAAATGACTGCGGCCCCTCATCCCTGCCGACCCCATCGCCCAATGGGGCCCCTCACTCCGATCCAGGGGCCCCCATCAGGGCAGGCCAGCCAGCCCCCACCCATGCACTGGGCCTCTATCTATCTATATAAAAGCCAAAGCGATCATCGCAACCAGACGGATAACCAAACAGGCTGCGTGGGGCAACCAGGCTGGCAGGGGTGTTAGTGAGGGATGACCAAATGACCAAGCAGCAGGCAGTGTGGGGTGACCCAGCAGGCAGGGGGTTAGTGAGTGGTGACCAAACGACTGAGCAGCAGGCAGCCTGGGGCGACCCGGCCGGCAGGGGGGTTAGTGAGGGGCAACCAAATGACTGAATGGCAGGCTGTGTGGGGCGACCAGGCCTGTGTGTGTGTGGGGGGGAGTTGGGGGCAACCAGGCTGGTGGGAGGGGCAGTTGGAGGCAATCAGGCTGGCAGGTGGAGGTGGTTAGGGGTGATCAGGCTGGCAGGGGGGGCCATTAGGGGCAATCGGGCAGGCTGGCAGGTGAGCGGTTAGGAGCCAGTGGTCCAGGATTGTGAGAGGGATGTCCTGGATTGAAGAGGGTGCAGGCTGGGCTGAGGGGACACCCGCCCCCATGCACGAATTTCATGCACCAGGCCTCTAGTCTTATATAATAAAAGGCTAATATACAAATCGACCAAATGGCAGAATGACTGGTCGCTATGACATGCACTGACCACCAGGGGGCAGATGTTCAATGCAGGAGCTGCCCCCTGGTGGTCACTGCATGCCCACAGGGGGAGTGCCGCTCAGCCAGAGCCGGGCTCATGGCTGGCGAGCGCAGTGGCAGTGGTGGGAGCCTCTCCTGCCTCCGCAGCAGTGCTTAGGTTAGACCTGCTCCCCGTGAGAAGCGGGCTTAAGCCGTCAGTTGGACATTCCCTGAGGGATCCCAGACTGTGAGAGGGTGCAGGCCCAGCTGAGGGACCCGCCCCCCCCTCCCGAGTGCATGAATTTTGTGCACTTGGCCTCTAGTAATAAGCAGATAATAAGACAAAAATGTGAATACGAACTGTGTTAAGTTCTGTGAAGGAAAATTCAGGTAGGTGTCAGAGTGGATCTGAAAGCTAGCTCTAAGAAATGAATGTGAATGGACCAGCTATATGGGACTTGGGCATGTGGGAAAATGGGGACAGAGAAGAAAAACTCTGGCTAGAGCAGCCGTGGGCAAACTATGGCCCGCGGGCCCGATCCGGCCCGTTTGAAATGAATAAAACTAAGAAAAAAAAAAAAAAAAGACCGTACCCTTTTATGTAATGATGTTTACTTTGAATTTATATTAGTTCACACAAACACTCCATCCATGCTTTTGTTCCGGCCCTCCGGTCCAGTTTAAGAACCCATTGTGGCCCTTGAGTCAAAAAGTTTGCCCACCCCTGGGCTAGAGGAAAAACTATATTCAAAGACTGGAGTTGAATGCTAACGTCTAGAAATGAAAAGGAGACTATGATGTGCACTGACCACCCGGATAGAATATAGTCAGTGACAAAGGAGGGACACTTGAGGGTGGTTGACCAGAGCAGTAAGGATCATATAGCTCCTTGCTGCTCAGAGTGTCTTCTGCACACAACCAGCATTGACCAGGAGCTTGTTATAAATGCAGAGTCTCAGGCCTAGCCTGACATACCATATTAAAAGCTACATTTTTAAAAGATTTCCAGGTGATTTGTATATACACAAAAGTTTAAGAGACATTCATCTAAAATTAATTGAAGAGCAATGGGAAAGTCATTGCAGAATTTTTGTGGGTTGGTGAAATTGTCAAATTTATATATTTTTGAAAGATTGTCCTGAATAGATTATGGAAGAACAGACTAGAGTGGGTGAGCAGAGTAGGACCACCAAGACCAAGAAGGATATTGGGGCAATAGGACAAGAGACAGCAGTAGCATGGACTAGAGTGGAGATGGTTTATGTGGAGAGACTGAGTGGAATGGAGAACTATGTTGATCACAGGTAAGAAAGATGCTCAGGATGAGTACTAGACATCCACCTTGAATGATGATGAATGGGGACATGCTTCATCATGCTAGAAAATATTAGAGTGGAACCAGATGTGAGACTCTTTGGTAAACATGATGAGTTTGGCTTTGGAAATATTGAGGTTAGAGTGTTTTTAAGACCTCTGAGTAGAAATGTGAACAAGAGGACCACCCTTCTACACAGCATATATACATTCTCCCCGTATCCTCTCTGTATTTCAGCCTTCATTTCCTTCTTTGGAGTTGGCATGTGCCCTCTCAGTCCTCTGCTTGGAAATGTTTCTTTTTAGCTCCATTCTTTCTATTCCCATAGCTCCTATTCAGCAAGATTTATATAAATATGAATATAGGTATATTAAAAGCATAATATGCTAATTAGACTGGACAGCCAAATGACCTTCCTGATGTCCTTCTGGACAACTGTCCAGACAAAGCTGGGGCTGTGAGGGCCAAGGCAAGCCATCGTGTGGCTGTGAGGGAGGGATATATATATCTATATATATCTCCGATCTAATAAAAGAGAAACATGGTAATTAGCATAGGACCGCTACCCTTCCCATTGGATAATCAGGGCAATATGCAAATTAACTGCCAGCCAAGATGGCGGCCAGCAGCCAGGCAGCTGGAAGCGAACATGAGGCTTGCTTGCTTCAGTGACGGAGGACTCCAACGTTCCCCGCCTGCCGCTGCTGGCCTCTGAGCTGCAACTCTAAGCAACTATGTTACAAATATAGAAGCTAAACAAAACCCCAAAACCTGCTTTAGTCCGCCGGGCTTCAGCCAGCAGGATCGCAACATTGTTTCAAATACAGAAGGTAAACAAAGGCCTGAAACCTGCTTTCAGCAGCAGAGGCCTAAGAGCTGGAGCCAAGCCTCAAAGCTAAAGCTGGCCCAGAATAAAAAAAAAAGAAAAAAAAGAGCGGTTGGGAGCTTCAGTCACCTGCCAGCCTGAAAACAGCCATCATCCCCTCACCCAGGCTGGCCAGGCACCCCAATGGGGACCCCCACCCTGATCCAGGACACCCTTCAGGGCAAACCAGCCGGCCCCACCTGTGCACCAGGCCTCTATCCTATATATTAAAAGGGTAATATGCCTCCCAGCACTGGGATCAGCAGAGCCAAGAGGCCTCCAGGGACCGGGATCAGTGTGACAGGGGGCAGCGCCCAAACCCCCTGATCGCCCTGTGGCTTTGTGTGTGACAGGGTGCGGCGCCTCAACCCCCTGATCAGCTCTGCTCTGTGTGTGACGGGGTAGAGCCATATCTTTCCCATCAGCCCTGCCCTGCGTATAAGAGTGGTGGCACCCCAACCCCCTGATCGGCCCTGCTCTGTGGATGATAGAGGGCGGTGCCCCAACCCCCACCCCATGGGCCCTGCTCTGTGTGTGATGGGGTAGAGCCATAACCTCCATATTGGCCCTGCCCTGGGTGTGATAGTGGGGGCGCCCCAACCCCCTGATCCGCCATGTTCTGTGTGTGACAGGGGCCGGTGCCCCAACTCCCCTATTGGCCCTACTCTGTGAGTGACAGGGGGGAGATCCCCAACTCCCCTGATTGGCCCTGCTCTGTGCGTGACATGGTACAGAGCCCCAACCCCCGTGATGGGCCCTGCTCTGTGCATGACAGGGGGCAGCGCCCCAACTCCCCAATTGGCCCTGCTCTGAGCCCAACCAGGGGCTGCACCTAGGGATTGGGCCTGCCCTCTGCCACCCAGGAGCAGGCCTAAGCCAGCAGGTCGCTATCTCCCGAGGGGTCCCAGACTGCGAGAGGGCACAGGCCGGGCTGAGGGGCCCCCCTCCCCCCCGAGTGCACAAATTTTTGTGCACTGGGCCTCTAGAGACAGGCTCTGTGTTGGCAATATATATTTGACCTTGGGGAAATGGATGGAAGAGATTACCCATGGAGAGATGGTCTAGGACACAAGTCTTAGTCCTGGCTCTGCTGTGGCGTGAGCACATAATAGATATATATATAAAATACTTTGAGAAATATGAAGTATATTAAATTATACTGATATTATGAGACATTTGTCCAGGTACAGTGTAAAAAAAATATAAGATCAAGTTTCTTATTATAGAGCCTCAGTTTTCTCAATTATTGAAAGAAGTAGATAGAGGAAATTAACCCCCCAGAATACCGATTCTTGTAAAGTCTTGGTATTTGGCTTGGTACAAAATGTAATGCTTTTCCCCGGCTGTGCTATTTCTTTTCATTCCTTCTCCCTCTTCTAAGATAAGTGCCCACTGTGAATGACAAAGCACATGCAGGCGCATGCACGTGTGCACACACGCATGCACATGCACACAAAATTTGGATTCCACTCTCTCTAATTACAAATTACCACCTGTGGTAAAATTATTGAAAAACAGATGAGCTTTTCATTCCAGCAATAGCCTTAAAACAAGCAGCAGTTCCAACTGCCAGTGTGATGTATAGACACCACGGAGGGCAGATGAGGGATTAATTAGGTCTGTCCTTGCACATTGCCAGGGGAGCACTTCTGTAGAGGTGATTGAAAACTAGAAAAAGTGGCATTCGTCTTCATTGTTGGTTAAAGGCAACAAAAATAAAGATGCAATTGAGTTGACAAAGCTTCAAGGTATGTGGCTGAGTCATTTGGAGGTGTCAAAATGATCAAACTATAATTAATTAGCTGAAGTGCTATATTTAATCCCTCAACTTTAATGAAGAATTCTGCATCCAAGAACAAACAGCAAAGGAAGTGCCATCGGTTTCTGATATTTGTTAGGTTGGGGGAGAGCTAAAGTTTTTCTCGGGCTGTAATGATCAGCACACCCTGCTTTTAATCTTATTGTCATTTCCCTTTCTCTACAGAGCAGTGGTGGTGCTTTCTGAATTTCTATGAGGGGAGCACTTACAGGCATACAACCCTCCTGCAAGTATGTGGAGATGTTTTAAAGGCACTTAGAAGACTGACTCTGGGGTCTTTGGCTTTGACTATTTGAAGATTCCTTGTATAAGTTCTTTTAAATTAAAATATATATATTTATTGATTTCTGAGAGGAAGGCAGAGGGAGAGAGAGATAGAAACATCAATGATGAGAGAGGATCATTGATCGGCTGCCTCCTGCACACCCCACATAGGGATTGAGCCCGAAACCGGGGCATATAACCTGACCGGGAATCAAACCATGACCTTCTGATTATTAGGTTGATTCTCAACACCTGCAAGCCCTTATACAAGTTTTTATCAAAATGTGGGTCTGTTTGAGAGTTTCAGGAATGTGTCTTTGATGCATAAATATCATGAATAATTTAAAATTTTAATTAGGAAATATTAACTGAATGCCTATTATGTGCAGTGTTTTGCTTCCTTCTCTCTCAAAATATTTACAGATGGGGAAAGTTCACAGTGCAGAATATTGCCTGTAAAGATGTTGATTTTGCCTGGCCGGTATGGCTAAATGGATAAGTATTGACCTATGAACCAGGAGGTAATTATTCAATTCCCAGTCAGGGCACATGCCCAGGTTGTGGGCTCGATCCCAAGCAGGAGGCAGCCGATCAATGATTCTCTCTCATCATTGAAGTTTCCATCGCTCTCCCTCTCCCGTGCTCTATGAAATCCATAAAAATATATTGTTTTTAAAAAGATGATGATTTCATTTTTTTCCATTTGTCTGTAAATTTTTGCCCACATTACTATTTTATAAAATGGTTTCTGAGCCCCCTGGGAGCAGGAAACAGTCTGTGTTGTCCTTTTTGTGTGGGGTTGAACTTGAGCCTTGTTGAGGTTCACAATTCAACCAGCACTAAGTGAAGGCAGAACAACAATGTATTATCAATATTTAGCATTTTAATGAATCGGCTGTAAATTAGCAGATTTTCCTCTACTATTATGTAGACTTTGTGTTGACTAGCTGTAATTTAGGACAGGTTACCATTTTTTAAATTTGAAAAGTGCTTTCTTTATTATAAATTATTTACACAAAAAACATGGGAAAAGCACCAACATTTTATAAAATAGAGGACAAGATAATCACTATTTTAAAAGCCACTCCTTTAGCTTTTAAGTCTGCCAAATTATTGTAATATGCATAAAATTCTTTGGAACGGGGATTGCCTCAAGTGTCATCTACTACGGATTTCACGTAAAAACAGTGTCCCTTCTCTTTTTAAAGCTAAATGATTTTATACTAAAATCATTGCTTTAGTCACTTTTTAAATACAAATTACTATTTAAAAGGGAGGATTTATATCATGTTCATAATGCCTGGGACAAGTATTAAATATATTAGGTGGTTAATTAAGTAGTTTGTTTATTTGTTTATTTTTTCCAATCACCATTTATCCCCACTATGCCCTCTTACAGATCCACCCACACCCTCCCCACCCTCCAAATCACCACACTACTGTCCATGTCAACGAGTTCTCTCTCCTTTGTTTCTTTTTTACTCAATCTCTCTCCCTACCCTCCAAACCACCCCCACCCCACCAGAGCTGTCTGCCTGCTGTCTTTATATTATTTGGTAGTTCAGTTTGTTCATTAAATTCCACATATGAGTGAAATAATATGTTTAGATATTTATTCCTTATAAATATCTTATTGTCTAGGGCCGTGGCCGGCAAACTGGCTCGCAAGCCACATGCAGCTCTTTGGCCCCTTGAGTGGGGCTCTTCCTAAGCCTTAGGAGTACCCTAATTAAGTTAATAACAATGTACCTACCTATATAGTTCAAGTTTAAAAAGTTTGGCTCTCAAAAGAAATTTCAATCGTTGTACTGTTGATATTTGGCTCTGTTGACTAATGAGTTTGCCGACCACGGCTAGGGTAATAACATAAAGTAGTATAATCAGAAAGGAGTCCCTTCTTTTTTGTTTTCCCTTGACAAGTAAAATATGGTAGTTGTGCATTTAGTCTCTGAAAGTTTGAAATATTCTCTTGGAAAAGAGATATTGCCAGAGAAATGCACAGATTCTGTCCTTACAGTCAAAAAAGAAATGTGCCTGAGAATGTTTCCAAAAATAAATCACTGGGAATTGAAATAAAGAGCAGTTTTCCATTTCTATATTCTTCTTCCCCTTCCCACACATTAGCCTTGGTCCAGTCCCCATGTGTTTTAAGCATGTGATCTGTCTGTTAAAAAAGTGTCTATTTACTTGTTGCTTTAATATTTGCACTTGAACTATTTATGTTCATGTACTAGTGATCTATCTTCAATATTAAGTTCCTTAGGGACTGGGATGGTATTTATAAAAAAATGTCAATTGAAAAAATGTTACAAGGCAAGCAAAAGTTAAAACTAAGATGTGAATGCAGGGCAGGGTTTGTGATCATTACACATACCATGCATCCTCTTCAGTGGATTCCTTTGCTCACGTGACAAAAACAGCCCAGGGCCACAAGTAACCTCAAGTATTTGATGGTGATCATAGTGGTGAAGGCTCCTTAAATGCAGAATGCAATTAACATATCGCCAAGTCCTTTAACAAGGTTGACAGGTAATAATGGGAGAACACACACTTTAGAACATCATCCAACTTACTTTCATGCCCCCTCCATGATCTGCCGAAATGATGTACGAGACACTGAGCTGCTATTTAATCAAATAGCTATTATTGTTAATAACATCTTACACTTACATACCACTTTTTATTCTCAAAATGCTTTCATAGACTATCACATTTGATCCGCAAAGCAACTTTGAAAGATCATTGATATTATTCTGCTTTGCAGATCACTCCAAAACTATCCACACAATTCCTGGAGCTGCTGTATCAATTAAGGGCACATCACTTCTATCCATTTCAATGGAAAGGAAGTTTGGGATTGAACATCTTGTCTAATTGAAATCCCAAGCACAACTTCCTTTTATGGTGGTTAAAACTATCATGAGAGAAGAAAAGGATTTTGTAAATTCTTGAGATGCCTTTTGATTTGTGAAGAAGATGAGTCTGGCTATGACTCTAACTTGTACTTTCCTGAAAATACCAATAGAGTCTTCTCTGCACAGAGAGACCACCAACTATCCTTTGCAGATTCAACATGGCTTCTTTTTCTGAGAGAGAGAGAGAGAGAGAGAGAGAGAGAGAGAGAGAGAGAGAGAGATTGTATTATTCTTTATTAGTGAGCAGCAAAATGCACATACTACTACTACTATTGGTGGTGTTTTGAGTGAGGAAAACGTTGGGAAATGGGTATTTCTAGATTTCTTACAGAGAACAAGGACAAGACTTTGGAGAGGAATGGCTGATCCATTAGCTCCAAATCCCAGAAAAGCTCTGACAGAAGGCAAGTCTTACGGGGGAACCAATGGCTTGCCCTTTAATTGATTGTGAAATGCTGAACATACCTCCCCCTCTTGTAAGCAGTAAATTACAGGCCCATGAGAAGGGAGGGAAGCTGGCAAGGATCTTTCAACAAGTGGGTAGAAAATATTTGACTCTACCCATCTTTTTGTCTCCTCCACCCCTCTTTCTTCCACCCTATTTCCATCCGTCTTTTCCCACACCTCTAGCACAGGCAAAGCGGGAGAGTCGAAAGGCATAAATTCCTGAACATACTATTTTTCAGGCTCATCAGAGTCTGGTTCTTAAGAAAAATGTGAGGTAGTAAGGACAACTGTGCATATGCTATTCCAGTGCATAGCACACAAACAGAAAAAAAAGAAATTGTCAGTAATATCTCTATAGCTGACATGTAACACACACCTGAAGAGGCTAGGGCAAACTGCCAAAGGATCCTGCAAAGTTACCTGGTGATCAAGGATCTTTGCACGATATCAATTACATGTACATCCTTATGTACGGTTCAGAACAGTGCCTGCATTTGGAAAATGCAGAGTGCCAGCAAGCTCCCCAATCCAGTTCAACCAGTTTCAGACTCTTGCTCAGATCATGGGGTTGGGCCACTTATCTCTCCCCCCAACCCCTCCCCTTTAGTTATGGAGGCTTTTGTGTAATAATGTTCTTTGCATATTTGTAGCACTTTTCTGTTATTTTCGTGACATATTCACTCATAATAAAGCTTAAGTGCCCGCCTTAAGACAACACTGAATCTATTTATCGTCGTAGAGCTCTGAAAGTACAGGGCTTTGTTGTGAGACTGGCATCCTTGTATGTCTCCGATTTCCTCCTCTGTGGCTCCAGCTCTGTCATGCTCTCTCAGAGTTACTACTTCCTGTTGCAGTGGTGTTCTTTTGTGGTTGGGTTTCTACCACACCTATTTTTTCTCTGGATTTTTCTTGGAAGCTGCTATATATATATTTAATCAACAACTGAGCTGTATGTTGTTGTTGTTGTGTGTTCCATCTGGAAAACATCAAAGATCAATAGACACAGAATCTCAAAAACTGTCAAATAAAAACAAACACCAATCCTCCAGTTCCTGTTTCTAAATCCCAAGGTAACATTAGAGCCCAACATATATATCCACAGCAGGGCTGAAAGAGAGCAGAGGGACAAGCAAATGGATACATATAACTTGAAAGTTGGGTAAACACAAGACTAATTACACCCCTTCACCCTCTGAGAAAATGCCAACTACTTATCTTCCACTGGAGTTATCTTCCCAGATGGCTTGAGGAGGGGAAGCTGGAGTCTCTACATCAGTGGTTCTCAACTGGGTGGGTTTTGCCACCCCAGGGGACAATTGACAATATCTGGAGACATTTTAGTTGTTGAGACAGGGCATATGCTATTTGTATTTGGTGGGTGGAGACCAAAGATTCTGCTAAACATCCTAAAATGTACAGAAAAGTCCCTACAACAAAGAATCATCCTTCTCAACATGTCGATAGTGCCGAGGTTGAGAAGCCCTCTTCTAGATCTGTAAGTATGGAAATAAGCATTTAAGTAGTCAATGAGAACTTCATTTATCTCTCTCATTAATGAAATCTCAATTGGCGATTCATGGCAGTTAACAATTAGCAATTTGTGTACATACAGTTAGGGGAAATATGAGAGGATGAGGTGGAGTAGACAAACAAGATGAGTCCAGAAAGGAACTGAACATGAGTTGTAAGCCATCTCCAATGACCCTCTCAAAGTTGGATTCTTTTCTTCATTGTCTTTCACTAAAGAAAAAGAACCCAGTTTTGAAAATACCTTCAGTTTCTGCCTTTGTCCTACCTAAAGCGTTCCTCAAGAATATTCAAAGCACTTTGTCTCGTCCCATCACTCCTTGCAGGCCTTCAACTGAAGCAGAGCAAGCATCCCAGCGTTATTCAGAAGGGAGGTTGTGATGGTCAGCAGCTGGCTCTGTGTAGCTCACTTTTTTTTTATTATATAGATTCAAAACAAGAGAAATTCAAATTTCAGGATCCCTGGAGTGAGTGAATAAGCAATACCAACCCTATAGTGGTTCTGGGGTGAGGGCAGGGGGTGGTAAAAGAGGCAATTATTAATAAAACTAGAGGCCCAGTGCACAAAAATTTGTGCACTTAGGGGTCCCTCAGCCTGGCCTGTGCCCTCTGGCAGTCTGGGACCCCTCAGGGGATGTCCACCTGCTGGCTTATGCCCACTCCCCAGGGGATTGAGCCTAAGCTGGCAGTCAGACATCCCTCTGGCAGCCCGGGAGCCCTCGGGAGATGTCCACTTGCCAGCGGGGAGCAGGCCTAAGCTGCAGTCGGACATCCTTAGTGCTGCTGAGGAGGCGGGAGAGGCTACCGCCACGACCGCTATGCTGGCAGTTGTCAGCCTGGCTTGTGACTGAGCCAAGCTCCCCCTGTGGGAGTGCACTGACCACCAGGGGGCAGCTCCTACATTGAGTGTCTGCCCCCTGGTGGTCAGTGTGTGTCATAGTGACCAGTCATTCCCAGTCATTCTGCTGTTAGGGTCAATTTGCATATTATTCTTTTATTATATAGGATATCTACCGTTTATTGGTTACATACTATGTACCAGGCACTGTTCTAGGTTCTTTATCTTCTTCAATCCACACTGCACTTTGAGATAGATATTATTTCTTTCTGTTATGGGTGAGGGACCTACCTGAGGCTTAGGAAAGGGACATTCCCTGAAGAAGGACACATGGCTAGGAGGAGTGGAGGCAGGTTTTAGAACTTGCCCTGGTGACCCCCAAATCTGCATGTGGGCCTCATGTCAAAGATCTCCATGTGCTTTTGCTGGGGCTCAGGGAAGGTGCTGGTACTGGCTCAATGGGGGGGGGCGGGGGGGGGAGCTGCTCACATTCCAGAGCTCAGACCTGCAGACACAAGAATCACAGACTCACAAAGCCAGTTGGGGTTTCAGAGATTATTTCCCTAAACCCTTCCTATTACAGATGAGAAAATAAGGTCCAGAGAGGAAGTCTGAGGAGTATTATGCCCCGCCCTTGGATTTTTTTTTTATTTATTTTTTTTTTTTTGTATTCCCATTTGGGCCACGAATTAGAGCCTGGAAGCGTATAAACAAGTCCATGGAGAGACAGCGTCCAGCCCTGTCCCCTCTGGAGCAGGAAAGCTCAGCCAGCTCCTCATGCTCATGTCCCTGCTTTGCATTTCGTGGAAGTGGAGCCTTTTCTCTGAAATTCCCTTGCTCTCGGCTTAGACAAAGCCTCGCTTTATTTACCTTGAGGACATAATACAAAGCAGAGTTGCAAGAAGAGTGCATATCCTGCTCACTTGTTTTTTTCCCTTCCTTCTTCTGTACTTGGCTGGTTAAAACTCACTAAGTGCTAAATCATAACACCAATGGGTTAGGATTAATTGTGATGTTTATTTTGGTACATTTGCCTGAGGTTCTGATGTGTGTTTTCACAAATCTAACAAATAATTTCACCTAGAATACCAGACGCTGTGCAGCCCCCATTAGGCACGGTAGGATTTGAACAAGTGACCTGGAGGTGAGAGGCCGCTCATCACATTACCGAGGCCCCAGGCCCCGAAGTTCACTGGCTGGCTGTTTCTTTAATGTAATTGCCAACAGCAAGATCAGCAGTGGGAATTCTCCCCCGTGCGTAGATCGTGAGGTCTCAGACATTCAGCATTTGAGAGCTCTTCTTTTTGCCTTGGATTTTGGATCTATTAACTAGCAACATTGCTAGAGAAACTGCAGAGGGACAAAGAAAGGATGGTTGTATTCAGCACCGTTTTTCCTAGAGAAGAAACAGGCTCTCAGGTTATAGCCATCTGCTTTCCTGTCAAGCTGGCTGATGGCTCAAGTCACCAGTGCCCATGTTAAAGGAAATATTCAAGAGCAGTAATTATTTGCCGGTACCAAGAGATGTGATGGAGAGTTTAAAAATACTGCCCCTCAATGGGAGAAAATGTATTTCTATTAAGGGACCAGAACTGTGCTACGCTTGTCGGAATTTTTGCTTGTGCACAGGAATTTAGCTCGAGGTCTATGTCTGTCACTAAAATTGACAACTGCCTATGGCTCTGCACAATTGAAACGTAGATCTTAAATTTCACATCATTATCCAAATAAAATATATCTGCCAAGGGGGACTGGTATTACACCATTAGAGAACTGTGATACCAGTCTGATTAACATATTGAGAGAAATATAAGAATTTCTCACCTATTTTCCAGGGGGAAGCTGTCTGGGGAGCTCCCATTAGATGGACTAATTGATCAGGCTCCCTGTGCTAAGTACAGAGATGCTCTGGCTGGTGGAGGCAGGTTTCCTGTCATAGATGATATCCTACTGGAAGAAAAAGGGACGAGGCACAAACCAGACATTCCTTAATTCTATCTTCCCCAAGAAAAAGATGGGAAACCATTAGCCCCTGATGACCTGACCCCTTGCTTTGGGCCTCAGATCTACTCACAGTGTTTGGAAGGAAGATGAACACCTGAACTTCCTCTTCTGAAAGGCTTTTCCTGAGATCCAAGCCCCTGATGACTCCACCTTTGGAGGATTCATGAGAAATGCGAAAGTCACGGTATACTAAAAGTACATCTAGAATTCAAATTGAAAAATCAGAGCTGCTTACTCGAAAAGATACGTTCATAGACGTATGATTTGTGTTGCTTCCGCTTTTTGCTATGTGTCAGGTCGTATGTTTTCCAGCTGAGAGCTTCATTCCAAACGCTGATGGGCAGGTTAATACCCAAAGGCCACATGTATGTAACTCATAAGTTTAGATCACAGCAAGTTAGAGAAGCTCAGATGTATTTAGTTTTTCAATATGGAAGTAACCTTAGTGATGAATATGGGCACAGTGTTTTTATTGTTCCCGAGAAAAAAACTGGGGTCCTGAAGTTGAAATGAGTAACCGCCTAATGAGTTAATAATGACATTTATAATGAGCTTTAAGATGTAAACACTGACAAATAACTATTAGAATTATCCCCATGGCATCCCAAGATTCATTCGGCCTTAGTTTAGCTTTGCAGAGGGTTTTCAGAAATATCATCCCATGATTTTTTTTTATCAGTGTAAAATGCTCTCTGTACTTACTGATTTATTTGGGCATTTCATTCAAAGGAGTCTAATGCCATCATGCCAAGGCCCACTCCTCACTTTCTTTTTCACGAGTGTAATGTGGTTTAGATCTTGACCTTTTGCGTGGTGGTGTGTTCAGATATGGTTTTAAAAAGCCAGGCTGCAAATTTCAATCCAGCTTTTTAGTTAAATTAGGGTGAGACCATAGGCAACTCACTCCATTTCTCTCTGCTTCTGCCTTTGACAGGAAGTAGATATTTTCATGTACTTCTGAATTGAGCTGAGCAGAAATGAGTAAATGCTCCTACCATGACCTTAAAGAAAAAGGCAAACAGATAAAGAAAATTTTGAATTAATCTATATCTTCTGAGTCTCAATTTTCTAATCTGAAAAAGTTGAAAATAATACTGTTATCTTAGGTTAATATTCAGGATGCGATGAGATGAGAAATAGATAAAGCAAAAGCAAGTGGCATATTGACTGACACCAAGCGATACTTCAGTATCCTTCTTGCCTGAATAATCAATCACTTTATTTTTTCTGGAATTCAACATAATGTATTATCAATACCTTTCCATATGACACTTTTCCTAGTCTATCTGGTATTTCAGTTAAGAGTTAATCCCTTAAAATTCTAACCAGATTGCAAATTCTTAGGGAATCTAGAATTACATCTTCTATACATTTGTTTCCTTGAAGAATCAAACACAATGCCTTATACTCAGATACATGATCAACACAGTATTTCTTTACTTATCAATAAACTAGAGGCCCGGTGCATGAAATTCATGAACTTGGAGGGGGGCAAGGTCCCTCAGCCTGGCCTGAGCCCTCTCACAGTCCGGGAGACCGCTCCCGGGGGAGCGGGTCTATGCCGGCAGTTGAACATCCTTAGTGCTGTCACGGAGGCAGGAGAGGTCCCTGCCACCACTGTTGTGCTTTCCAGCTGTGAGCCTGGCTTCTGGCTGAGATGCGCTCCCTTTGTGGGAGTACACTGACCACCAGGGGGCAGCTCCTGCACTGAGCGTCTGCCCCCTGGTGGTCAGTGCACATCATAGTGACTGGTCATTCTGCAGTTCAGTCTATTTGCATATTAGCCTTTTATTATATAGGATGGAAAGATAAATTCAGACTTATTGAATAATAGTACTATTAGGAAGTAACATGATAAGTGAAAGATTAATTGAGTGGTACTACTTCAGATTTTATTAACTGCACCAAAAGTGTAGACTTTTCTTTGTATTAGTTTTAAAAACTGGTGAGGAATTTTTCTCACACTATACCTCACAGGCCGTGAGATAGACACAGCATTGGCCAATTATGACTTGTGGGAAGGCTGCCACTGTTTTTATAAGTAAAGTTTTATTGGAACACAAACACATTGCTATCTATGACTTCATTTGCACTACAAGGGCAGAGTTGAGTAGTTCAGACAGATATCACATAGCCCACAAAACCTAAAATATTTACTATCTTGTCCTTTGCTAAAAAAACTTTTCTGACTCCTGCTATAGACTAGACTAGATAGAGTCTACTCTACTCTACTCTATTATATTATACTACACTATATGAGTTTCTTGATGTCAATGAGGAAAATAATATAATAAAACAAAAGTGAAGAGCCCTGGCCAGGTGACTCAGTTGTTGGAGTGTAGTCCTACACACCAAAAGATTATGGGTTCAATTCCCCATCAGGGCACATGCCTAGGATGTAGGTTCAATCCCCGGTTGGAAGGGAACTGACTGATGTTTCTCTATCACATCAATATTTCTTTCACACACATGCACACTTGCATGCTCTCTCTCTCTCTCTCTCTCTCTCTCTCTCTCTCTCTCTCAACATATCCTTAGGTGAGGATTTTAAAAAAAAAGTGAAGAAGTCATAGGTTAACTTTTTATTTTTTGTGGCCCAATCAAATGTTAGGATTAATATTTATTAAATTGTCCTTTAAAGGTGGCTATAAAATAAAATCTATCAATCTATCTATATATTGACATTTATTGTTAAACATTCCAGTTTTTGTTCATAATGAACTAAGTTATGAAGAAAAAGGAACAGGCATAACATGATTTCTTGGAATCTTCAAATCACAACTATCCACAGTTATATCATACCTGTCTACATGCATGTGGTGAAATCAGATAGAACTGAAGGTCTGAATTGCTTTCACTTTCCATGATTCCGTTAAGACAGTCTTCAATTGCAGGTGCCATAACCAAATCCCTGCTGTTCACAAACTATCTGGAAGGTGTTTGTTAAATTGGGCCAATAAAGCAAATTCTGTACACAAGCACAGCCTTTGTTTACTCTGAAAACTAACTGAGTGTCACTTTTGTTTTTGCTATAACCTTAGGAGCTGTATACCTCCCTAGAGAAATGTTGGAAGGGTGGGGGCTATAAAGAATGAAGTAAAAATAGAGAAGGTAAAAAATGAGAGAGAACTATAATCCCTTGGGCATTCTATTTACTCTGCTTTAAAAAAAAATCCCCTGGTATTTACTGAGATTCATCAGTACTTTGTGAAATTATAAAGTGTATTACCCTGTTCAGGACCCACAGAATTTTATAGTATGTACAACTTCCCTGTGGGTCTTAAATTTAGTCTGATCAGTATTCATTCCTCTGAAGAACAAACAAAAACACAGTCCCACTGGGAAGACAGAGACTCTTCAGCATGAATTGGGCTCCTTTTGTTCTTTGACTCTTTCCTTCCCTGGAATCCATAACCCAGCTCTGTCAAAACAAAATAACTAGCAAGTGACATGACACAACAAAGCATCAGGCATTTGGAACTTCCCTAGGAAAAGAAAAGTACTGGGATTGGGAACAACATAGAATTATTTTCCAGAGAGCATTAAAATATATTTTACAGACATACCATCAGAGTCAAAGGGAAAGGGTCAGAGTAAACAAGAAAATCAAGCAAGCAGATCAAGGATTTGAAATAGTTATAGATTTACTAATTGAGCATTCATTTGGGGAACACTACCCTACTGTCATGTTCATTTCTTTGAAGGTTATTGAAAGACAGAGAGAGGGGGGGAGAGAGAAAGACTTGAGTGACCATGTACAAAGAGCAGAGTTTGGCAACATACTAGTTTGTCCTGCCAATAATTTAATTGAAAGATAGAAGGAAAAGGAGTCCCAGATTGTGACTGAACAAGAGTTATTTTCCTAGACCATTCTTCTAGAATCAGAGGCTGTAACAACATCCTCTATACCTCTTGCATCCCTCACCACCCACCCCAAGTTGATTGAGAGACTGAGTTGAATGGGCCTGGAATGATTTTAGAACTTGCTTTAGTCCATCATTTTTCCTTCAGAATCCTTAGGTTACTATTTGTTTTTTCTAATGCCTATTTTTCCTTAATTAGTTAGCTTTTTATTTTAGTGAGCTGAATGTTTTTTAAAAATTTGTTTTAATAGTTGTCCACTGAAGATACTATGTCTCCTTACTCTCTAATCTAATGTGCAACCAAAAGCCCTGTGAGAAATATCTCTGGTGCTTGCAAGGGGTGGGGGAAGAAGGTTCTAGCTTGGATTCTCATATTCCTCACTGCCTAGACTAAACATTCCAAATTGGTCCAGAAACACAATTAGAAAGATCGCGTTGAACGGAAACTTTAACTTCTTTGTTATAATTCAACGTATCAACCCAGTTTCTGTCTTGGCTTTGTTCACACATTATAAAAAGTCAGGTTAACTTTTGTCAACATTAAGGACAACAAATGCAACTCAGCATGATGGAAAGCCCAGTGGATGGAGACTCGGTTGATCTGGGATTAAATTCTAACCCTGCCACTTAAAGTTAGAGGGTGGTTGCATTACACGTATTTCTGAGCCTAAATTTCCTAATCTATCCGTGGAGATTATCTTTTTTCTATCTACTACATAAGGTTATCCCATGGATAGTATGAACAAATGAGTGTAAAAGCAGTTTATAAAATCAAGTGAAGGGGCTGTAGGAAAGCAAGGGCTTATTCCATTCCATCTTCTAAAGTGGCATATCAAACACAGAAGTGGGGAAAGTGAGTCATGGTTGTAAGTGGTGTCATGACTTGCATATAGAATACCATTCATTAACACAGACTGCTTTCTCTTCAGGTTTTGGTGCTATTTACTTGAGATTAGATGTAGGAAGGGAAGAGGGTCAGAAGAATGATTTAAGTTTAAATAAATTTATTAAATAAATTTAAATAAATCAATTACTTATAATTTAAGTTTCGTAAGGCCTTGTTTGATAATTCCAACATTGATGTACCAGAAAATTCTATGTTTTATTTTGTACCAGTTGGGAAAATAATTAGATCCTTCTCCATCTTATCTCAGAAGAATTTCCTTATCTCATACCTGGCTCGTTTTAAATATATTTAAGTATAGAATTTATGGTCTGCAATAGCTTCCACAGTATATGAAATTGCAGTGTCTCCCCCACAGAAGGACAGAATAAAGTCAATGACAGTCATATAAAACTAACCTGAACTTAGAGATTATTCCAATCTTTTCACAAAAATTTCTATAGAGAAATTTCCTAGAAATTGTAATTGGCTTTATGCATAACTGATAAAGATATACATTTATGATGGTTGAAGATAAATTTAAAAGAAAAAACTGAAGAGCTGGCATGAACAGAGACATAAAATATATTTATTAACATACATGCCCAATTAATTAAATATAACTTTTGTGATCAGAAAGATCAGACCTCTCTCTGAATTCTCCATTGTATCCCCACAGTCTAGTAAATACTGGGTAAGAGAACCACTTTATATCTTGTTCACAACAACCATGCTACAAATATTTAAATGAATGAGTAACCTTCCAGGGCTCGGACTGATCTGGCTTAATAATGAAGCTAACAGCAAATGTTGGACTTGGAGGCTACTATAAAGTTTCCCCCACCAGAGCATCGAGAAGCTCAGCTTTCCAGGAAAAATTCTGAGGGGAATATGGGAAGAACTCTGGATATGTGATAACACTACCAACACACTTGGAATCGGCCAGGTACATTTATAGTTTCACTTGGTTCTGAAAAATTTTGAGTCAATGTAAAATCCTAAAGCAGGAAAACCACAAACACTTTGGACAACTGCACTAACAATGACACTTCAACTGTGACACCTGCTGAGGAGAAACACGAAGGCCACAGCCACATAATATGGGCCTTCATATCACCCTGAGTCTGTCACCGCCAATTTAATTTCACTCAACTGCTTGTTTTAAGACTCAATGTACAAACCCATGAATCTAGTGGGAAGAATGCCCCGCTCACAAATATGAGTACAGGGGAATCTTTTAACGAGTTTCATGTAAAATGCTCATAAAACCAGTCACAGGGACTCTTCCTCATCTCCAGTTCAGTAGCAGAGTGACAGGAACCTGACTGGAATGGTTTGTCCCCACCGAGTTAGATTTTGAATTTGAACCCTGATAAGCCATAAGTAACATTAAGCTCCTTAAATTTAAAAAACGAATCCAAACATTTTTTTAAGCATGGAGAAATTCACAAAGGAACTCAGAAGGCTCTCAGTGATGTTTAGTGAAAATCCTGTTTGCTCTTGCATCTCTTGATTGTCTAAAGCTAGCTTCCAGATTTATAATCTATCACAGTAATGCAACGGCCAATGAGGTCTAATCTCTGCCTAATTCAAGCATGTGCAATAAGGCAAAGGAGTTAAAACAAGGACTGGACATAGTTATTTTCCTGGGGAAAAAAAACACGCTCAATAAAAGGAATGCCATGTGGTATGGTTTTAATTTGCTGTGTTGGGAAACAACAAGTATAATAATAAGTGGATTACCTTTTACTGAGCTCCCACTCATGCTCCTTCATGGGGACTTTGCATTCTTTAAGTTCCATACCCTGAGAAGAAGGGACTTTTATTCCCATTTTAAAGATGAGGAAATAATGGTTTAGACAGGTTAAATAACAGGTCCACAATTATCCAGCTTGTGACTAAGGGTTAAAATAAGAACGAAAGGATCAAGTGTTCAATGACAGTTTAACAGGAACCAGCTTTCCTAAGAACAAAATTAATAATTTCCTCACATCTGACTTTACATTCATTTCAGTTTTACACCTGTCACTCTCTTACTCACTTCAGTGTTCTGAGTGCTACTTGTTTTTTACTGTGCTAGAGTGAAAAGAAAAAATACAACTTTTTCTCCCCAATATTTTAGTTTGGCGGGAAGTCTAGCATATAAACTATTGGTAATATACAGAGGAACTCTGCTTATCCTCTGAAATCATAAGCCAAATTCTCATAAATACTAAGAAAATAAGGTTAATTGAGTAACTATTTGGGACATGTGAAGAATATTTCTCCTTCCTCAGCCCAGAGTTCAGGGTATGGCTTGACCATCAACTACCCAGAGCTCAAAAGAGCATTTTTTATAAGCTAGATAGCGATCAACTGGCAAGAGTGACCTCTCAAATGATACACAGATAGATCCTCAAGCTCTGCTCCTAGTCTAGGAAGTTAATAGCACATAAAACTCTTCCATAGGATAATTCCATGGAGATTCTCAGAGAGGACTGTCTTAGATGAATAAAGATGCATGCTCTTAGCTTTATCAGAAAAATTCTAGCCCTGGCTGGATGGCTCAGTTGGTTGGAGCATCGTCCCATACACCAAAAAGGTTGCAGGTATGTGATCCCTGGTTGAGCACATACAGGAGGCAACTGATCAATGTTTCTCTTTCTCTCTCTCTCTCTCTCTCTCTCTCTCTCTCTCTCAACATCAATAAATATATCCTCAAGTGAGGATTTAAAAAAAAAAGGAAATTCTATGCTCATCAAATGTAGAAGGAATGAAGGAAACAAATTTTTCCCCATGCCTTTGATATTGGACAACTCCAGTAGTCTTTAGAAACATTTTGGTGATGATCTGTGGCCTGCATATGATAAAAGCCTAAACTCATTTTCACTTCCTATATGGTTGGGGCAGGGGTGTGGCGTGAAGAAAACTTAGGGAGGAGGATAGAAGTTGGTATTACCAAGGCACCTTGGTTAACTTTAAGCTTGGTAAGGGTAAAACTTCACTGTTTTTGTTTACCTCTCTCTTCTCAAAATGTAGCAGTCCCAGACTCACCAAGGCCATATAGCATACATGGGTTATATGAGGAACCAATTTAATCTGATGTGAGGATATAATCCCAATTTTTCCTGGTAAAAACAACCCATTACTATGTTATTTTTAATGGCAGATATCCTTAGGCGGATGAGAAACTGGTCATGTTTATAGTTGGAAAAAATAAAAGTGTCACTAATAAATCAATTGGTTCTGAAATCAACTTCCCATGAAACTCTTTTATTTCAACACAATGTAAATATTTATCAAAATCCAATGTGAAATAAACCCCTTACCTTGTTTTCATTTCTTGGGAAAATTGAACCCAGACTTATTTAGTTATTTGGGGTATTAATTAAAAGTGAGGTTTTACCTTGATTTCTGCCAAAATCAGCATACCAGAAAATAGCTCTAACACTGTCCTTCATAAACTAATGCCACGAGGATTATTGTTTATTTTGAGTAGAACAGATTTGTTATTAGAGACAATATTTTCTCTCATACTAATCACATGCAGCCACTCCCTTTGAGAGACAAAATACCTTGCTGTCAGGAAGACTGGGGAGTTCCTATTTCCCTGCCCTTTTGTTTCATGTTCAGGATAAAAATGCATTCAGTTGCCTACCTTCCCTAGTTTTGAGTTGTTATTGTGGATACTACCTTTCTCCAGTTTGGTCCCTTTTATTTTTTTCTACCAATTCCACATTCAAGTGGGTTCCCTCTTTCAAATGGACGCCCATGTCAACCATAACAATCAACAAAAGACTCCCCAAAGCGGGCTGCTACTCACCGAAACCTAATACTGTCCTTTGCTCCCGCTACCTGCCAACGTTCTTAAAAAATACACAACACACCCATCGTCCGCAAACCCACAGCAGCGTTTTCACTAACGGGGGAAACCCTGGAACACTGAACGATCCTGAAAGCAAATGGTAATTAAACACTTTTCCTAACACCGGGAAGCTGGGGTGGAGAAGCAAAGAAAGCTAGGGATTGGAATCCATTATGTGGCGGAGGCTTCTGTCTGGTCGATTTAAGCAGATTGGAGGCCAGGCAGGCGCACAGAAGCGCCTCAGGTGAGGGAGAGCAGTGTTCCTGTGGGGTTATCAAACCGGCCAGGCCTTGGAGGCAGAGCAAAGCCCTTCCACTGGGAAGTTCTTCTAAGTGCTTGCGTGGCATCCGCGGGATAATCCCACCCCACTCCCACATCATCTGGCTTTAAACTTCAGGCCCTCTGGCGAAGAAGAGACAAAACGTTCTATCGGAGCCCTCCTCCCACTTATCCCCTGGTTCTGCCTTTCCCATCCCGTTTCCTAGCAGCCGCTGGCTGAGTCCTGCCCTTCTCTGCCAAGCACCAGGCTGGATTAGCTGCAAGCCAATAGCTGGGGGTCAGGATTAAGAGGCCAGCATGCACTTTAATACAAGCTGCCTATAATTAATGGCATTATTAATAGCTTGACTGAAAAATTCATTAAAAAATCCATTAAAAATAAATACCCTTTTACAAAAGGCATTGCCTTGGGTAAGAAAAACAGAAAAAAAGATAAAGGAAAATTGATTGGTGGCTTTCAGTTCACAGAAAGACAGACCATAGTTCAAACTGATTAAAATTGAACATTTTAGATTAAGCACCCTTGCCAAAATATTCTCTGTAGTTACCCAATATGGAAATATTGTGATGGGTCACATATTTATATTTTCATGTATCAAGGGGTTGGGGATATAAGGCATACAGGTAGCTACTTGAAATAAGTTTCTTCAAGTGAACATGCTTGACCTTCAGGAATAGTAGAATGTCGCCTGAAATGCTGGTTAACTGTATTTGATTAACTCAGAGACTCAATGCAATAGATCTGTCCAGAGGTGGATCTTTCCCCACAATCTCATGGCATGGTTAGCAACCTGACTATTATATGTGCTAACACAGATTCTCTTTCTTTTCCTTTCTCTTCACTCTCCCCCGCTGCATTCATACCACAGCTCTCCTCCTTGGTATATCTGGCTCTGTAACTTGGAATCGATCTTATTGAGTTTTGCCTCAGCCCAAGTAAACAGTGTTGATGGTGATTGGAATGTCTGCGGTTCCGATGTTTGCTCAGAGAAAAGTGGAGATGGAAAAGGGAAAGTCCTGTTGGGCGGGGCCTCCCCCTCACTTCTCCTCTGTAAAGATTTGTTTGTGTTGATACTAAAGCTGATCTTTCGGGTCAACTTTGCTCTGGGTCTAATCTGCTCATTGGTGTGAGATGAACATTGTCTTCCAGAGGTACAGGCGACCATGCCCTCTCAGAAAAAGACCCCATTCATGGGTGTATTTGCTTGAAGAGAGCTTTTATTCACTTCACCTGTTATGTTGAGCCTATAGAGCACAAAGCCAAGTGGAGATTAGGCAATTATCTGGTTAATAGGATCAACATAGACAAGAAGTCCATTCAATAGGCATTTCTGACTGCACACCACGCACAGCTCGGCCCTGGATGTGATGAGAGGCACAGGGTGAGACGCAAACATGCGGCTACTTCGTTTGTAACACGATAAAGGAAATGAGACACAAACACAGCCAGCAACTAACACACTTTACAAGCAAGGGCAGAATCTTATGGGATTCTGTGCCTTAAAGTCAGGAACATAGCAAGTTAAAACTTTTAGGAAGTCGTTAAACCAGGGTACATTTCTTGGCAAAGGCAAATCAATCAGAGATCTCCAATTCCCCCCTTTTAAATCTAATAATTTCAGACAGTGTATGGTTTTTTTACCTCTTAAAATGCATTAAATCCCCTTTGTTGGTTACTACTCTAAGTTCCCACAATTTTTGCTGAAGATTATGCTTAATTTATGGACATATTGAGAAACATGTTTTATCTGGGACCCTCCAAGTTACCCACAGTTATTTTGATAAAATTCTGGCATTCTTTTAGCTCTCACTTTTCTCTCTTTAATTACTACTTGCTAGCGGAGGTCTTCAAAGTATCAGGGCAATGTAACCTATATATTAACTGAGCAGTGAGTTCCAAGTTTAAAGATGTTAATAAATACCTTTGCTCTGTCTATGGCCATGTTTGTTGCTAAAAAGTAGAGCTCTAATTAGTAATATGCCGAATGACTTCCCATGCAGGAAGTGTCGGGCAGCCCAGCATCCCCAGTCTCTTCCCATAACTTACACTCATGGGAAATTGTCCTTAAAATGCAACATTTGCAATTTTGTGAGATTCTGGAACTTAAAATTAGATTCTTTAAGGTGCGGCTCTCTTGCCTACTAGTCCTGGGCATGCAATCCTCAACTGATAGCTTTTCACCTCTACATTAATAAGAAAAACACCATCACTGGTTGAAATTTTAAAAATTAGATCAGTTGGCTATTTTGTTCATGTATAAAAAAACATATCAAACTAATGTATTTCTGAACTGTCTACTGATGGAACCAAACAAAGGTTTTGACACACATGGGAGATAGGCTGCATGTGGGTGACACAAACAGAAATATGAGAAGGGAAGTGAGGGCCCAGGATGACAGAAGCCTTCAGGAGTGAAGCAGGATGGAAGGCGAAAGGCACATGTTGGGAAGTGGGTCACTGTCTGTATCACCTGTCACTTAGCACCTGGTGGGTTCCTTGTTGGGTATACTGGGGTGATGGGAGGGATTTATTTTTCAAAAAATATATATTTTATTGATTTCAGAGAGGAAGGGAGAGGGAGAAAGAGACAGTAATATCATCGATGAGAGCAAATCATTAATTGGCTGCCTCCTGCACACCCCACACCGGGGATCAAGCCTGCAACCTGGACATGTGCCTCTATCAGGAATCAAACAGTGACCTCCAGGTTCATAGGTTGATGCTCAATCACTGAGCCACACCAGCCAGGTGATTTTGAAAAGGAAAATCTTGGCAGTAAGGAAAGCAAGATCTAGCAATGGCTGATATGGTTTGATTAATTTCTTAAAAATACTGTAATTCCAGATATCTGGGTTTGCTAGAAAGGTAAGATATTGTGATTTATAAGGAAATAAGGAACCATATATTTGGTCATTCAGATGACCGAAATATATTTCTCATATATATTTGGTCTTCTTCCATAGTTTCTGTCTCACAGCTCTCAAAACCCTTGAAGTTTTTCTGAGCAATAAGATCAATGGGTGTCCAAGAATTGCTTGTTGGTGTGGGGAAGTCTATGCACAAACACACACACACACACACACACACACACACACACCACACACACACACCACACACACACACACACACACACACACACACACACACACACATTGGAACTGAGTCCAGGAGCCCAACTTAGGAAGTTACCAAAGGCCAAGCATTTGGTGGTCAACTTTTATCAAAGAGGAATCAAGTGATTACAGATGTAGGATAAAAGAAATGTACCCAAGATATAGAAAAAAGGTAGCAAGGACTAGGCCATGATAGAAGTTTTAATAACATAATCATCACCCCTCCTATCTCAACCAAGTTCAACAAAACTTAGCGTGGGGGATTTAGGCAGATATAGTTTCAATTCTGGATCATTCACTCATTCATCAGCATTCATTATAGCAGTGTAAAGTCCTTGAGGGTGGAGTGTAAGAGTGATGATAACGATAGTGTTTTCCCCAAGATTATCTAATGGTAGAAAATACACTTAGAACTTTACGCTTCACCTGTTAACCAAATGAAAACCAGTGATGAGGGCATGTTATGAATCCAACCAAGGACTCAGAATCATTGTTTTAAGTCTCCAGTTGATGGGGGTTACCATCACTCTAAATTTTCTGAATTTGGTGTTCTAAAACTGCCGGGGTCCAACCCCAGCGGGTCCAGGGGTCCCCAAAGGTGTGGACGGAGTCGGCGAAGAAGGAATGGTCTCGATCTCCAGAGAGGTTCTGCTTCGGATCTCCAGCCAGGTTCTGTGGCCAGGTCCTGGTCAGGTTCTCTTGCCATGTTCTATAGTCAGGTTCAGTCCAGGATCTTTTGCCATGTTCTCTCCTGCGAAGTTCTTCTGTCTCCAGGCTCCATGTAGGTTCTGTCTTCTGAATTCTGTTCTAAGCTCTGTCTCTTTCTGTCTTGTTACATCTGTATTTATACCAGTTGATTCAATCCCATCAATCTCTATTCCAAAGATTAGGGCGTTTCTTATCTCTATTCCAGGGAGTAACGATTATGTAGCTTAAGCATGATTGTTCGTAGTTAAAATGATTAATTACCCGCCTGGCATTTAGTTAAGGGGTTTTATTCCCTCCCTAACTTCAGGGGAAAATCCCTACCTGGGGAAACAACCTTTCTCAGAGGTGACCTTGGTTAAAACACATAGTGCCAAGAAGGTGAGCAAACATATTAAGAAAAATATGCCATATATGCCAGGTCCCTTGAAACAGCAAGCATGGACCGGCTCCCGGCATAAAACCAATTTAGTTTCATTAAAAAATAATTTCCAAAAATGTTTCCCACACAAAGTGCTAATTCTAATGCTCTACTGTGTGACATACTCTCATGGAAGAATATAGGGAAATAACTCAAACCTCTTCTATTCAGAAATCTATGTTGGGATGCAAATAAGTGAGGGTGCATAATTTTGGGGGAAATTTTTTGAAAATTCTTTGTGACAAAAACTTTGGAAATTCTTAGTTTAAAAACAAAAAAGCCCTGCTACATATAAACAGGAAATTTGCCATTTTGACCACTGTATTCACAGTGGTAAGAACAGTGCTGGGCATAAACTGGCTGCTCTGTAGATATTTATGAAATATATGAATACATACTAGAGTGTAGTAGATCACCATGGTTGATAAACACTGCTCTATGCCCTATTAAAATTCCCAGCTAGTAAAAAAGCATTCAATTTCTTGATAAAATGGATGAATGAGTGTTTGTTGCAGGCCAGCTACATGATCTTATGTGGTTTCTGAACCACCAAATTTAAATCCTGTATGAAAATAAGGGAATGTGAAGGATGACAGCACCAGTGTGACATGAATGTGGAATTATTGAAATATGAAATGGTTCTTTGGATTGCATCATTCCATTAGAATGCCTCTGATTCTCAGACAATTAATCATATATTTTCTATATTTGTAATTTTCATCAAGGTTAACACTGGGCAAGGGGAGTGTTTTCATGGGAAAGTACCTTAGTAACCATTTTCTCATAGAGACTGTATATGCAAGATAGAGTATTGCCTACCCTGCACAATATTGGGGGACTTGGTTAAGCCTTTTTCTCCCCCCACCCTAAACTATATTTCCCTATGTTAATTCCTGGAATTCACAGTAACAATGTCAATCTTTATTCCCCATATTCTTAAATATCATGTATACAAGTTGCCTTCTCCATACACAGGTATTATCAATCATTTATCCTTCAGTATGAATTAATATCTAATGCTTAAATGGCAGATATGTTCTCCCACACAGCGTGTTCCCTTTTCATTGAAAGATTTGCAATTGGAAGGGAGGAAAAAAAAGATGTGAGAGATAAAGAAAGTACATGGACACAGAGAGCCTGAGAGGAGCTCCATCAAAAGAAGGAAATGAGAAGGATGGAGAAGTAAGGAGGCAGAATTCTGAAACCCACCATTTTCCTCCAGTAGAGGGAAAGTGAAAGAACTTTGGTACACTAAAGAAACTACATCAGTCCAGCTGATTTGGCTCAGTGGATAGAGCGTCGGCCTGCAGACTAAAGGGTCCCAGGTTCAATTCCAGTCAAGGGCACATGCCTGGGTTGTGGGCTCAAACCCCAGTATGGGGCGTGCAGGAGGCAGCCAATCAATGATTCTCTCTCATCGTTGATGCTACTATCTCTCTCTCCCTCTCCCTTCCTCTCTGAAAGCAATAAAAATATATTTTAAAAAAGAAAGAAACTACATCAACTCTTTAAACTCTGGGCATCCTTCAGCCTAAGAGTTTCTCTTTTTAGGACTGGTCCCAGCAAATATCTCATCACTTCTTCAGTTGTTTTTGCTGAAAATTTCAGAGTGCCCTTCTGGGCACAGTGTCCTGGGCTTTTTATGCCATTTCAGCTCAAAAAGGCCAGGCTGGGGGATCCAGGGGAAGGCACCTACCTGAAGTTGGGAGTAGTTTCTCCTCTTGGATGCATCACCTCAAGGATAGAGTTCCTAAGAGACTATTTGCAATAAATCACTGGACAGTTCTTCTTGGTGATTTCCAGAATCTTAAGTCAGAGAGCTTCAGGCCAGGCCTGTGTATCAGCAGCACAGTTACGTACATATAGGTAATATCTAACACCAAGTAGGCTTGTCCTAGTCAAACCTTCACTAGAAATCCAAAAAGCTAATATAAGAGATAACTCCTGACACCCTTAAAGGTCTTAGATTTAATATGGAATATGATTCCCCCCCCCCATACACACACACAAATTATCAATAAAATGGAAGTGACAACTACCAGACGAACAAGGCAAACATTAAATGTGATGAGAGGATGGCAAATGGGAGTGAGGCTTGGTAGTTGGGGTTCAGAACTGTTTTCTTGGGGGTGCACTAAATGCAATAGAAGTGTACCTCTCTGAGATTTGGGGAAATGTTGCATATTCCAAAAGAGAATTCATTTTTCCCTCATTTCTGTCAAAATTTATTTTGAGAAACTCTTGAGGAGCTTACTATATGCATCTATCAGTTCAGAATTTAGTTGTAAAGATTTTGTTTAAAATCAGTGGGCCAAAACTAGGACCAGGATCTAGAAATCTCTGTGTACAGAATTCTGATGGAACAGATGTGATAGGTAACCAGGTAGAGGAGGGAGAACCTAACCACTGGACCTGGGGGTTAGTTAATCATGTCTTGAGGTGGAACTGGAGGTGAAGAAGGATGGAAGCATTTTTAGTGGTCTGTGTAGCCTGATTTTCCAATCATTGGGAAAATACCTATATAAGTTACATTTGTGAATGAAAATAATTCAGTGCACATGTAAAGGAAGCAAGCTTCTTATTTTTGAGCAAATGGGAGAATGAGGATTTTATTTACTGGGGAGTCCCAGAAGATGAACAAAAGACACATGCCCAGTGGCTTGGCAAGAGCTCTTCAGAAGAAGCAAGAAAGAGCACTGTTCTCAACCTTAAACATGCTGGGACAGGGGAGAAGGACAAGAATGTTGACTTTCAAGTGAAACCAAGCCAGAAAACCTCAGAAATATGAATTAAGTAAACACTGGCTCCAAGGAAGCTGATCTGAAGATAGCAAACACACACACACACACACACACACACACACACACACACACGAGGCCCAGTGCACAAAATTCATGCATGGGGGTGGGGGTGTCCTTCAGCCCAGCCTGCACCCAGGTTCCTCTCCAATCCAGGAACCCTCTCACAGTCCGGGACCCCTGGCTCCTAACTGCTCAACTCCCTGCCTGCCTGATTGCCCCTAACCACTCTATCTGCCTGCCTGATGCCCCTAACTGCTCCCCTGCTTGCCTAATCGCCCCTAACTGCCTCTGCCTGCCTGCCTGGTCACCCCTAATTGCCCTCCCCTGCCAGCCTGATCGCCCCTAACGACCTCTGCCTTGGCCCCTGCCACCGTGGCTTTGTCTGGAAGGATGTTCAGAAGACATCCGGTCTAATTAATTTATTACCCTTTTATTAGTATAGATATTTAAATATATTTTTATTGATTTCAGAGAGTAAGGGAGAGGGGGGGAGAGATAGAAACATCAATAATGAGAGAGAATCACTGATCAGCTGCCTCTTGCACACCCCCTACTGGGAATGGAGCCTGCAACCCGGGCATGTGCCCTTGACAGGAATCGAACCTAGGACTCTTTAGTCCACAAGTTGACGCTCTATCCACTTAGCTAAACCGACTAAGGTGCAAATATTTTTTTAATTATTTCAAAACTGGTCATGAAGTTACTTTCGAGAACACAGAGGATTACTTCTCAAAGTGTGGACTTCCCAGCTGGTGGACCGAAGGAGTTGGTCCCAAGGCATAGGGTGTCAAGAGTTGCTCACAGAGTGAACAATTTTGCTACATTTTGTTTAGGATGCATGCTATCCATCTGCCCACCGTCCTCTGCTCTGCACTTGCCAGACACATCAGTCTGACAGCTTGTGCCCTGCTCTGTATGCAAACATATCCATGAGTATTAACTAAGTTTGCAAGAGGAATTAGGATCCATAATAAATGCTTTAGCAAAGAGGCTTTTGGGAATAAAAACGTGTCTTCAGGCAAAAATTCTCATACACTAGACATCATCTTTGATTTACAGTTTATAGTATTTTCTTCACTGTAGCCAATATCCCCAGCTTGAGGGCTCCTGCTCCATGTCCATGATTGACTACCCAAGGTAGGAGGGTAGTTCTATGCACTGAAGTTAAGTCAATGAAATTAGAAATTGAGGAAAGCACAAAACAAGTAGAACTTTACATATATTTTTCTTATTTTTAGTAGTTAAAAAAACAAAACAAAAATATCATTGTCCACTAAGCAGGCAACCGTTTCATAAACTTGACTGCTGTTTTAGAAATGACTATTCTTTATTATCTCACCAGAGGCCCAATGCAGGAAATTCTTGCAAGGGCCTTGGCCTGGGCCCCCGCCCACCACCACCACGGCCAGGGCCTCTGTCACTTCTGCCACGGCCCCCACCTGCTGCGGCATTGTCCGGAAGGAAGGACGTCTGGAAGGACATCTGGTCTAATTAGCATATTATGCTTTTATTATTATAGATTTGATACTGAGCACAAGATGAAGATCGTACTTGGGAAGGTGTGCCATCATACTTTGAACTGTGGACATCAGGGATTTATTTACCCAGAACTTTCAAACATGGAAAAGAGACCTCTTGAGTACAGATGGAGGATGGATCTTTCAGCTCCCTCAGCTCTCCAACAGATTAAAAGAAGAGGAGGAAATGAGATACAATTTAACCAACTGGATTTAGCATCAGTTCTGCTCCAGACACTGCTAGGCACATTGGCAGATTATGTAAACCAGGTAACACAGCAGTGTAGGGGAGATGACAATCATAAATTAATAAACACACACAATTGACATAAAGGAATTATGTGAGTTTTACAAAAAAAAATATTGCCTTTCTTTGAACCACATATATATGCAACCTTAAAGATGTAAGAATATTCTTCTACAGAGCCATATATTAAATGGACACATTAATAGTTGAATACATACTTAGAGCTATCACTCGAGATGAGCTCATGGGTACACATGATTTACAAGTTCCTTGGTGTTCATTTATTCAGAGACAAATAAATGGTCAAAAGCATCTCTGAACACATTTTACACCCATAATTCTAATTGCTTTTAAGCAATGTATAGGCTGATATATATTTTATGAACAGGTTCCAAAATGATATCCTTGTCCTTTCAAACCTCAAAAATTATTTATAAATGCTTGGAAGCCATGGGAAAGCACATGATTATTTCCAAGATATTCATGTGTATGTATGTTATTAGCAATATGATAACAATAAATAAATAAATAAATAAATAAATAAATAAATAAATAAATAAATAGAAAGGTAGTGAATGTGCTGAAAAAGTAGCATTCTGCAAAATTTATGGCTCCTCCAGGAAACCAGGACATGATAGGAAGAGCTATCAGGCAGTAATTGGGAATTCTGAGAAGTATACTCCAATCGCACGAGTTAATGCAGCTGGGCAGAACAAAATAGTTCCACAAGGGAACTATATAAGCCAGCCACCCCCCAAACACAGGCTGAAAAAATTTTTTATGGTAGTTTTGTGCCATGTTTTGGAAGGACTTATGTGACTTTAGTATGTATATTGGCTCCAGATTATCAGTTCTGTTTCTGGATTTGAGTTTTGTAACCGCTAAGAAATATCCATGTGTTCCTAGGAAAACCCCTGTTCTCATGAAATCTAGGTTTTCCAAAAAGTGAATATATCTATATTCTGATCAAAACTTAATCTCCATTTCTTCAGAAGCTACTTCCTGGAGAGAGGCTTTTTCTAACTGTACCTGTCACAACCAAGCATGAGGCACTGTGAATGTTCACAGTCAGCATTTTCTGTCTTGACAATGTCATATGTATTTACTTCTCTCCATTATATCACATCTTTGGTCACAAGCATTCCCTATTCTAATGAAAAGCCTGATGATATCAAGAAAAAAACAACAACATATTCTGTGGCAAATCTGAGCAAATTCAATGTCACTTAGCACAAAATTTAACACCCCTATTTTTAAAAAATGGGCTAAATTAATCAAAATAAATAATAAAATTTATGGGGGGAATAAAAATTATTTTTACTTTTTATTTCTATATCCTATAGTAATGGCCCAAATTTTACCCACTGATTCATTTCGCTGTGAAATTGGAATGGGGATATGGCAGAAATAAGAGGTCAAGTTAGAAATAGAAACCTTAGTGGGCTGGGTAGGTTTCAGAGCTGGGCATTCAGACTTTAGCGTGCGTTTGGGCTTAGAGTACATGAACCTTGTGGAAACAAATGCACATATTCCTCTACTAGCCCAAGAGAAACTGTCTCTCAGCAACTTATTTTCAATTGACTTTCTAGCTCCATTCTTTTTAGGGCTAGACATAAAAAGAACAAGCAAGCTTTGTTAAATCATGTGAATGCATTCAACTTCTTTGCTCTTATCCTTGTGTTCTCCATTTCAGCAGAAACTGTGGGGAATCCCCCTTCCTAAGGCACAGGGACAGGGCTATACAGATACTAAAACCCATGACTATGTGCTTGTGGAAATCAGTCTCTGTTTCTCCCTGTGAGTTTTATGACGTAACTAGCAGAATGAACGTACAAGTATGAGGAGGGTCATAAATGACAATATAAGGAGGACATCTAGAAATTACAAAAAATATGCAAGATTTTTTCCTTTTATATCTGGAAGTGGGTGAATCCTAGTCTCTTATAACTCCTTCCTCTTTTCTCCTTCACCAATGGCCTCTGAATACTACCACAATTTAGCAAATAAAGAAGAGCAAGCATGCCTTATAGATTTCTTTTTCCCTTCCTAAAAAAACCCAACAACAAACAAAGCATGAGTCAATCTCAGGAATTTTCAAGAACCTATGGAACTTTCTTCTCCTGAAGGCCCTGTTGAGTCCTAAAATAAAGGCAGATAGAGTCAAAAATGCAATCCTGGTCTTTTCAAGCTGGGTTTTGGCCTACTATGCAGCAGCTGATTCTGGGACCGTGGCGTCAGGAAGGGAGGGGCCCTTGCCTGTTCGTATTGTGTGGGTGTGTTAATCTACCACCCATGTCAAATTGCCTCAGCACTAAGTGTATTTGAAAGGTTCAGCTTGTGAGGTGGCTGAGGATTTGGGGGGAGGGGGGGAAAGCTTGGCTTTTCTTATCTCATTCAAATTGGTTTGTCCATCTCTGCTACCATGTGCGTCTCACAAACATCAAGATGGGCGATCTCCTGGGGGACTTTTAGTACATTCCCCTCTGTCAGTTGAGGATTATATCCTACAATCTGTCCCCTAGCGCTTTATACACACCCATTTAAAATAACTCCAGTAACAGGATCTTTAATTGACTCAGGGGACGGCGGGAGGCTTCCCAGTACGATTGTCGTTTTGGTTCAAAGGAGAAGAATGAAGTTGATTCTGTGCCTTGTGTCCAAGTAACAATATATGAAAAGATTCATTTAGTCCTTAATCCTCATAGAGGACCTGAAAGGAGCTGATGGTTTAACAGCCACACAGTGTTCTGTTTTCTAACTGTTTTTCTTATTTATGTCTTGGTTGTTAAAAGCCCAAACCATTCCTTTTATTGTTCAGTGAAGAAAATAAAAAGAAAGAAAGAAAGACAAATTGGTATTAGCAATGCACAAAGCAATGACTCCACACTTAAAAAATGAAATCTACTAAAGTCTTGCGGGAGGGAAATGTTGGTTTGGAATATTGTGTGAGTCTTCAGAGAACAGGGCCTCCTGCATGACAACACATTTCTTGTGGAGAAATATGGAACAAGAAAACTGGGCAAAGGAAAACATTAACTTTGAGTAAACTGATGCAAATAAAGTGAGCATTTGACTTCTCACCCACTGAATCTGACCCAATCAGACTGCCTTACTTGGGCACAAATGAGTTTTAAAACAAGTATAGGATTGCATTGGTCTGGGTATTTATAGCAAAACTATTGGGCAATTTGGAATTTCCATAATGAAATGTTTTAGTAAGACACAGATAAAACTTCTTTCTCAACTCCCATTTTCTTACCACATTCCTAGTAGTAAATCAAACTAAAAGTATTTTATTGCAAAATTGGGGAAGCAAGAAGCAAAGGTATTATGCAGGCAGTTATTATAAGCAAAATGATTACTTTTTCTCTTTTATTCTTTTTTAAAATATAGTTTTATTGATTTTTAGAGAGAGCAGAAGGGAGAGAGACAGAGAGAAAAACATCACTGTGAGAAACTTCAATCAGTTGCCTCTCGTACATACCATGACCGCGGAGGTAATAGAACTGGCAACCTTTCAGTGTATGGGACAATGCTCAGCTAACTGACCAACACCGGCCAGGGCAAGTTTTCCTTTGATTTTTAACAAATAGGACTTGCATGTCTCCATCTGTTTGTGCCAGTTGTACTGCTGTTGACGTCATCTGGTATATTATCAGAGAACAAGCTCAATCAAAATCCTCCCGAATTTCCAAGACTGGGGAAATGTTGAGATTGAATGAAAATATGCTAATACATATATGTCCTACTTTTCTCAGAAATGGTGAGTGCCTCACTCACTCATATAAATGTGACCCCACGGTTTAGTGGATGTGGGTCACAGGTTGAGAAACCCAGTTTGGCTGGACTGTGGATTTTTGTTGCTGTATTGAATCATGATTCCATATATGTGCATAAGAATACATCCCGATACAGAGCGGTCCAGAAAGATAAACACATTAGCAAATCAAAGCAAACAGAAGTGCCATGTTTTGTTAAAGTAGCACCAGGTCCAAAGACACAAAAACCATATTCAAGGCACACACATGAACAACACCTAAGTTACTAAAAGAATGAGAAATGGCATCTAATATCTACTAAAATCCCAATTTAGATTTTTTTAAATTTTTTCTTATTTCTTTTCCACATATATTTTTGAGAGAATCAAAGAATTCAGGATTCAGCCTAGTGAGGCCATTCAAAGGAAATTAGACATCTAAGAAGACACTATTTACATACAAATGTAGCCTTTAAAACTAAATGAAATAAATCCTCAGTTGAAAAAATTCTAAGTTATTATTAAAGTAAATTCTGATAAAGCAGATTGAAAGGGGTCAGTGCCAAACTGCAACTCACCACGGGGATCTAAAGCTGGGTGGCAAATCTAAAGATCCAGCCAAAGAGAACAGAGGTTCCCCAGGATCCTCATGGTCTTTAGTAAACAACTAAACAGCCACTTAATTCTTTTCCAGAGAACGATTGTATGATTTGATTCATATTATAACATCAACAAAATGTCTTTCACTAGTGGTCAGTGCTATTATCACAGAAGATAATACAGAAGGAAAATAATTCATGTATGGCGTCTTGCTTATCTAACCCCTGGATCACTAAGTTGGTGTTCCAGGGCCATGGCCAGCGAGAGGAGTATGTAGTAAGTGGATGGCCTTTATTGTGGGGCGCTTTCCAAAGGAGTCCCTTAGATCTGAAACATCTTGTTTAAGAGTGTTGGGTGTGGCATGCTCACGGCCCCTCTCTGGGATAGTTCTTTAAGATGAAAATCTTTCTAAAAATCACTGCTCTCCTTCCCTCAATACCATAGGAAAGGTTTTTTTTCTCCTTCAAACTTAGACAATGATAGGAGAAAATCATTGCTTTTATAAGGGTCTGTCCTAAAGTTAGTGGAGGTCAATAGATGAAGGAGTAGAGTGAAGATGAGCAAGTCTCCTACGCAGAGTGCAGTATTTTCTCTATTTCACTATTTTGGCCTGATGGGATCTGCCAGTTCCTTTGATTGTCAACAAGGATTTGGGCAGAGTCTCCCCAAAGGACTATTCTGATATTTGATTTGCTTAAAATATTTTTATATGTCACCCATTTTTTATTGAACAATAAATAAAAGAAATTTATGGAAACTCCCCAACTGTACAGATCACATTAACACACAGACCACAGTTACCCTGATCATTCCTTTAAGAGATGCCATAAGCCAATCCTTAAACATAAATCCAAATGAGTTCTCTAAAGCAATATCCTTCAGGATTCAGTTCTCTGTCTGTGCATGTTGATACAGTTCCATTTCTATATACTCTAGACACATTAACTATGTTACACAATTTCCAGCAATCCTAGGCGTCATAGACATTTAGCATAAAATTTTGCAAAATGAAACAGTGGCCTTAGCTCAGCTTTATATTACTCCCAGATCTGAAGTTTCTAATTATGCACTGCTCCGAAGACCACCATTAGTTCTTAAAAATGTCGTCCATATAAATAAAATGACAGGAGAATTTTGTAATCTCTCTAAAGGTAACACTTTGTAATTTTAGCTTTCTTTATAACCTTGCATTGCCCCCTTTACCTTGCTTGCACACAGTAGGCTTTTTATATATTCATGGATGTGAGAATTTAATAGCAGTAGGTAGCAAAATAATAATGGTGCACTATTAAGGTAGAAAAGAAATATTTGTGGTTTTGAGTAAAGTCATTCCTCTTTTCTTTGGGTTATACAGTGAAACAGGTGAAGGAAGCTAACTAAGTCAAAAATATTAACAGGGAAATGAATGACTGGGAGTTATTACTTTTTGAAGGTGCAAAAAGATGTGTCAACATAATGCTATAACTAATAGACAGCAATGTGCCAGCAAGGCAGCTTCGATGTAGTCAAAGGAGTGAAGCATGAAAGATTCAACACCGGCAACCAGAGCCAAAATGTCCTCCAGAGACACCCATCTTGGCCCGCATTCCCATCCTCCATGATACTTGTTCTAGACCTTGACCAAACATTGCCCTGTTTTCTCTTGATTTGGTGGTTGTGAATTGGCAGTCATCACAGGATGTTGTACCACTGCCAACCTAAGATATCCTGCACTGGTCGATGCCACAGTGAAAACCAGTGTGGTCATTTAAGTAAAGGCATCAGAAAAAATGCCTGCTTTTTATTTTATTTATTTATTTTTTTAATTGCCTGCTTTTAAAAAATATACTTCGTATATATTTTATTGTTTTAAGAGAGGAAGGGAAAGGGAGTGAGAGATAGAAACATCAATGATGAAAGAGAACCACTGATTGGCTGCCTCCTGCATGCCCCACACTGGGGATCAAGCCCACAACCCGGGCATGTGCCCTGACCTGGAATTGAAACGTGACCTCCTCGTTTATAGGTTAACGCTCAACCACTGAGCCACACCGGCCGGGCTGCTTTTTAATTTTTTAATCACAAAGATGAAATGAATTGACTGAATGACCAAAAAAGAGCAGTTCATGCTACAGTAATGCGAAGAAGGCTCAGTGTGAGAGCTGGAAAAGATCTCAGTGTTTTCCCCTTGTATTAAATTCTGTACATAATGGTTCTCTTCATCACAAGATAGATGAAGAGTATTGCAGAAGTCCTTGGATGTCCTGGAGGAGAATGACGAATGATTGAAAGCTGCTGAGATAGTCCCATCCCTCTGCCAGGTCTAGAATTAGTGGCAGTCATGGAAGTCAGCACAAATTTCAGGTTGAAATTTCATTTCTAGTTTAACACAATTGTCTCTTGCCAAGAGCATGATTGATTTTAGTCTTAGTCAAGCTTCAAATATAAACATTTGAGGTCTTGCTTCAACCAATAAACCTTTATATTCTTTGAAAAACTGTGATGGATTATATGCCTGCAGAGTGTGTTCTTCCTCAGCAGGATAATTAAAAGCTGGTTCCTTTCCCATGTGCATCAAAATCTGTATGTGGCTTCCTGAAAAGCAAGATATGCATTTTCAACCCTTGAAGCACATTTTACAAATGTTGGTCTTGAGTAACAAGACCAAATTAACAAAATAAAAACAAAACACAGAAATATCAATATCAATAATCATCATTTATATATCATAATTATTATAAATAGAAAAATATGAGGAAACTAGATTCAATTTATCAACCATGTCAATCTTCAAAAACAATCCTGCAAAGCATGTATTATTATCCCCATTTTTAGATATAACATGTTAAGTAGATTGTCCAATGATTCAAATTAATTCTTTCAGAACCCAAAGTCTTGTTTTTATTTCTTATTGTCTTTTATACTACAGAGCATTGTAGTAGAGACTGGCCAAGCAGGATGGTAGCAATCAGATATTTGTGTTCCCCATTCATGTTGAGCCAGTGTGGGTGGCAAGCTAATGGATTCCTAGAGGTGAATTAAGGTTGCAAATGGAATTAAGGTTTCTAATCAGCTGACTTTAAAATAGTGAGACTTTTCTGAATTATCTGATTGGGGTCAATGAAATCACCAGGATCCTTAAACATGGAAGGAGAATGTGTGACTACATAAGAGTAGTCTGAGAGATGCCACATGGCTGCTTGTGAAGTTAGAAAAAGGGGACAATGAGTGAAGGGATGTGGGTGGCCCTTGGAAGCTGGAAAGGCAAGAAAATGGATTCTTTCCTAGAGCCTCCAGAAAAGAAACCCACCCTGCCAACTTCTTGATTTTAGCTTAATGGGATCCCATTTTGGACTTCTGACCTCCAGAAATATATTTTTATTGTTTAAGCCAAATTTGTGGTAATTTGTTATAGTAGCCACCGAAAACTAATACAGTAGATGCAATGATCTCCCCCCATTCCTTCATCCATCTCTGTTGGCTTTGTGCCCAACCCACAGCTTCATCTTCCAGTCTGGCCTCCTACTAGCTTCTGCCCCTGAACCTTAAAATTGGTAGAACAGTGAAGACCATTCTCTTGAATTACCCAATGGACAGCGCCAGGACCCTAGCCTGGCAATCCTCAGACACGCTCTCCTTTCAGGTTTCAGTTCCAGGGGTCTAATAGCAGATAACTGGGCACTAATAGCAGGACTCACAGGCACCTAATGCTACATCATCCTAAGGATGTAGTGTGAGTCAAGGTGAATTAACAATTCAATTACATGCTTTGAAAACTTAATAGCTCATTTAAGGCTAGAAAGGATTTCAAAAGTTATCTGTTCTAGTAGCGTCATTTTAAATCCTTATCTTTCAGATGAGGAAATAGTCAAAGAGGTTAAATGACAAAGATCTCATATCTAGTTAGTGGCAGAGCCAGATCTGGAATAAATCTTCCTGATTCTGAGTGTAAGGCACTTTCTTTCCTACCCTTCCCTCAACCTGAGTTTGAAGTCTTAAGAGACCTGATGAAATAAACGGCTTGTTTTCTCCAGTACTCTGAGCATAGCCTGATTTCTTTAATTCTGAAATTCCAGCCTGTACTTATTCTCCTAACCTACCACCATTTACTTGGTTTTCCTGCCTCCTCCCTTACTCCTCATCACATGCAAACTCTGATTTACATATGAACAGGAAATATACTCAAAATATATTCCTCAAGTGTTTACCCCAACAGTGCTCCAGGCAATGCCAATAATGAAAAGCTAAGCAATCATATATTTCTTATTGGTCATGAACATTTACTTTATGACACTTTCCTAATCCACTTTCAAATGGTTAGCAAATTCACTGGAACTCTTTACTGGAAATATTTTAAGTTTTCAAATAATTGCCTTTATCTATGGCCCACAAAATAAAGTTTTCTCTTGGCCTTTAACCATGACATCTCATGAAAACTAGAGTGATCTGTCTTTAAACAATAATTTTAAAATCTCTTCTTAAGTGATCATTATCTTCAACCAAGTTGGCACTTCAGCCATTGCCTTCAAACAAACAAGAACATTAAAAACACCTTCCTTAGTGGCATATTTATTTGAATTGAGCCCATAATTCTTAGCCATAAACTGGCTTCTATCCTGTTTCATTTCATTTCCCCTACTTCCAACATGGACCTCACTTACTGAATTTCTTCTAGTTCTTTGACTTCACTGTAGTAATTCATATCACAATGCCTTTGCTCTTACTAATTATTTTCTCCTGAAATATATCCATTTACCTATTCATTGATTGCAGGGTGCATTTTCTGAACATACGTGTGTCAGGAATGAGGCAACGTGCTAGAGTGATCATAGAATGTTAGATATAGTCAAATTAAAGGGCAGTTACAAAAGCACCTGATATAGATATAACAATAGGGTAAGTATAGATCTGCTCTTGAGAGAAACACCTGAGCCTGTCTTTATGGAGGAGGCCTGCTGGAGGGTGACATCATGGCTTTTATCATCACCATATAGCCTGGGAGTTACCAGCATATTATACACACTCAGTATATGTTGATAGAATTAACGCGAACAATCTACCATGAAATACCTCTTGAGACACAGTTAACTATGATCTCTTTCCTTGCAGATTACTTTGCATCATAAACATTTATTGTCTGTCTAGATTGAGTTAATCAGAGTGGTGGAAATTACTTGGATACTTCAGGTTTTTAAATTTAAAAGCTTTTGAGTTATTTTCCCCATTGAATTATTTATATGCCTGCTCAGACTGAGTAAATTTAATCACTCTGAAGGTGAATAAATATTTTGGGGTTAGAACAGTTTTTGAATCCTGGCTTTGACATTTATGTATATGGGACATTTAGCACATTACTTAAACTCTATCAACCCTATCTACTCAATGGGTGTAATAATAATACCTTATAAGAATTAAAAGTAATACCATGCAAAAAACCTGCAACTGACTGCTGTCTAAAAACTCAATAAATGTTAGTCCTCTTTGCATCTTCCCCCATACCTTTGGTGATATATATTTTGCATAAATTTTTGAGTAGCTGAGAGTAGATGGAATTAGGCACAATGATTGAAATTCTATTCGGCATTTTGAATAGCATTCAATATCCAATACTAGGATGAAAAGAATGAAGAATGGGAGCTCTACTAAGTAAATGCCTTCCTTCCCTTATATACTGCCAACTCAGAAGCAGGACCCTCCCTCCACTTACCATATTCTGTCTCCATGTGTGATGGGTTATCTATATAATGTTCTTGGATTCTAAAAGTTACACACAGTTTTAAGCAGCATAATGGTATCATTTGGAAGTTCAATTACTTGGAAAGTTAATGGTGCAAGGATATGTCATAGGGACCTCTAGCTAATCATCAAACCCATCTCCTTTCCACCCCCCCCCCTTTCTGGGCCCATAGTGAGACTACATTTCCCAGTTCCCAAAGCCTCGAGGTTTGGCCATGTGATTGTAATGGAATGGAATGTAAGCGATATGTACCACTTCTTGACCTGGGTCTTAAAATCCTCCCATGAATAACTCTCCATATCTTTATATCTTCTAGTTGAATGGAAGTGATGAGCCCCTGAGATGAGCTTGGGAACATGGCAGAAGCACAGAATGAAAAGAGCTTGAGTCCTTGAATCCGTGCTCAAAGCCTTGGCTGAGGACTACTCGAGGAAACTGAATTTCTCTTCAGTGCCTTTTATATTCTTCTACCTTAACTTGAAGTTATGTATATGCTTTTGTTATCTCCCATAGTAAAATAGAAGCTTCTCTAAAAAACACAAACAAACAAAACAAAACAAAACAAAAAAAACCAACCCATATTTTTATTGATTTCAGAGAGGAGGGAAGGGAGAGAGAGAGATAGAAACATCAATGATGAGAGAGAATCACTGATCGGCTGCCTCCTGCACACCCCACACTGTGACCTCTTGGTTCATAGGTCGACGATCAACCACAGAGCCACTATGGCCAGGCTAAAATGGAAGCTTCTTGAAGCAGGACTCCCATCTTACTCATTTTTTGCATCCCCAAATCCCCTCCTGGTAGCAACCTTGAGTTAAAATCACAAGGCACAAAAGAGACTGGAACAGACTGGGTATCTCTCCTGTGCTCTAACTTTTAGGCTTTCTTGAAGGAACACCAGAGAAGAAAAGTACACAGCATTTGGTGGAAGAGGTAATTCTATAAGTTAAAAAAAATGCTGTCCTTATATTAGGGAAATTATTAAGGGTAATTTTTAAAGTAAAGTATGGGGATATTTTTTTACAATGACCTCTATGAGTTTTTTTTGAAAAGGCACAACAAAGAGAAAAGCTGTAAAAACACTGCTGTGGGGACCTGGGGGAGTAGCAGTGACTGCCTCTGAGCCCTGGGAAGCGATTTAGTCACCCTCTCCTGACTCTGCAGCACACTTCCGCAGCGGCGGCTGGGGCTTCACAGCCCAGCACACACACGCCAACTCTCAACTTCCAGACCAATGACAGGGACCAATGATTCGGAGAATGCAGCCAGCAGATAATTGGCCATTTGGGTCAGAATCACCAGGCTTGTTTCAAAAGTAGAGACACCTGCCTGTGAAGGGAGAGTCCCTTTCTCCCTGGCAGATTCTCAACTGCCTGCCTCAAATGGGTTATGTCAACACTGATGGGGAGTGCCACTGCGGAACAAAGTTCCAGTCTGGAGGCCAGGAGATCCAGGCGCTGTCCTTGACCTAGCCGAGGGTCTGGCACAGACTAAAGGGACACATATCATTGGACAAGCCCTTTAACTTCTCTCGGCTTAAGTTCTCTCTCAGTGAGAAATGAGGACGTAGGGCCCTAATTCTTGTCATCTGAATAACTTTGGGTGGTGCAAGAGTGAAAGCTTATGCCCCTTTATAATAATCTGTGATGGACAAGAGAGGTGTTTTAATTCCCTCACTCTCTACTGCCAACTACAGGTATATGTGTGTAAGTGCACACGCAAACAAAAAATGCCACAGGTAAGTAGTCTCACACTGGCATCATCATTGGAACAAGAAATCTCCGAAAACCAGTTTACCGAATCTTCCTTTAATAGTCTGTCTCTTGTAGCCCCTACCTAGGTGCCTCTTAGGGCAGTCAGTTGACTTTGAGAGTGTGGCCCCCTAGAAGCTTATACTACGGCTCAGAATGTCAGGACTGCCTGCAAATATCACCTTCGTAAAAATCGCCTTATCGCCCAGAGATTTCCAGGCTTTATGAATGCTGACTTAATAAAGCAATATTTTTAGGACAATCATCCAGTTCATTAGAATACTCAGCTGTAGCTGTAACAGCATTTCAGCTAACTATTCCCGATCAACCCTTTTTCCATGGGTTGAGAAATATCTGGTGACGCCCAATCTCTAGAATTCCCTCCAAGGCTTTTTCCCTGAAGCTCTTATGTCTTTACCAGCTAGTAAACCTGGTGAGATCACAGGTTATTCTGATTGGTGATTTATTGAGCAGAGAGAGCTGATTGAAAAGCAGAGAGAGAGGGCTTCATCTCACACACACATGCGTCCAGAAACGCAGCCGCCTCCCTCTCCCACTTTGCAGCCCCGCCTGCGCGGCCCCCTGTGCACATTCCCATTGAACAGGACAAATGGCCTATTTTCAATCAGCTGGAGTCAGCTGCCTCCCACGTGCCGCTGCCTCGCTGACTCCTCATTGTTCTTCAGGCCTCCAGCAGCAGGAGGCAGGGGACATGTGGACCCACTCTCACCCTCTGGCCCCAAATCCAGGCCCTTTCATCACACCACAGACAGACGCTTTCCAAGAGCCTGAATGGGGATCTGCAATCCTCCCCTCTGATTGCTCATTAATCTGCCCGTTCAGACATTCCTCCGCCTTTTGGCTGCCTGGCCCACCCCCCCAGGAGGATAACATGGACTCAGAGTGGAACCACTTCTTGTGAGCAGTAAGTACAATTCAGAAAGGCAGGGCTGCCGCAGAGTAGCTGAGTGTTAGCTATCTCCGAACTCCCTCCCTGAATGTAAGCGTCTCTCCGGACCTGGACTGTGTGAACGACCCTGAAAGTGTAACTCAGAGGAGCGAACCTATATCCATCGGGAGGCTGCCATGGGCAAAGCTCTGCGAGGTGCCTGGTGAGGATAAAGAGGAGACAGGTCACCGTTTGTCCTTGTCTTGAAAAAGCTGCTCTGAAAGAGTCTTTGCAGAGTCAGGTTTTGCCTTTAAGAAGCTGCTCTTCTAGTTGGGGAGATAAAACGTGACCGTATGAAGAGAAAGTAAATTATACGAAATTTCAACGCGAGGTAACAGCATCAGGGAGGAAAGGTGAATTTCCAAGCTGGAAAGCTCAAGCAAGTCTTGAATGAGGAAGTGGATCTGATGTGAGCCCTAAAGAACTGGCATGGCTTACACAAATAGAGTGGAAACGGGAACAGTTGTCTAAATAATGAGGCAGGACAGAGAGAAAGCACAGGGTGCGATTCACTGGGCAGTAACTGTGCTGGGGTGATGGGTATGGGGGAGGGGGTGAGTTGGTGGCAAATTTAGGAAGCTGAGTGGGGGAGGGGGGTTCCTAAGACCTTTCTTTTCTTCTGTGACGTCTGTAAGAGTTATTTGCCAGCTATCTGCTGTTTCTTTTTTTTAAAAAAAAAATATATTTTATTGATTTTTTACAGAGAGGAAGGGAGAGAGATAGAGAGTCAGAAACATCGATGAGAGAAACATCGACCAGCCGCCTCCTGCACATCCCCCACCGGGGATGTGCCCGCAACCCAGGTACATGCCCTTGACCATAATCGAACCTGGGACCCTTCCGTCCGCAGGCCGACGCTCTATCCACTGAGCCAAACCGGTTTCGGCAATCTGCTGTTTCTAAGATGAAATAGGAACATGTCCCTCTAGCTAGCCTCTCACAATGTGGGGGGTGCTGTTTGTAAAGCACTTAGAAATAGGCAGTCCATTCAAAATAAGAAAGATAGCCCTGGCGGGTGTGGTTCAGTGGTTAGCACGTTGTCCTGCGCAAGGAAGGGTCAATGCTTAAATTCCTGCTCAGGGCATTACCCAGTTTGTGGGCTTGATCCCGTTGGGGCATGTTCAGGAGGCAACCAATCCATGTTTCTCTCTCACATCAATGTTCCTCCCCCTCTCTCTCTCTTTCTCGTTTCCTCTCTCTCTAGAATCAATGAAAAACATATCCTCAGGTCAGGATTACAACAACGCACAGCACAACAACAGCAAAACCAAAATAAAAAAGATATTGCCTTATTATTTCAAACCAAGCCTGCTCTGTTTAATGAAGCAGCTTCTCACCTAAGCTGCTCCCTGGGTGTTCACGGGCAGTTTAGGGAGCAGCAGGAAACCTCCGCCAAGCCCTCGGCGATCACTGAGCACACTGAAGCAGCAACTTCTGCAATGGTCTCCCCCGTGGCCCTCCAAGGTTCTATTTTCCACGAGATGTCCATTGTTTCCAGGGAAAGTGATCATCGGCACGCACAACGTATGTGAATCGCTGAACAGAACACAATGCTTAGCACAGCCTTTTTACACTTTCTGGAATAGGGAGCAAGCCTGTGAGTTGGGGCATGCTGCTGAGACCCCGAGGTCTCAGTGCTGGGGCGAATCCCCGCGATGTGAAGCCCTTGTGCCTAATACTACTTCAGTCACATAATGTGCATCTCAATTTTGTCTCCTCCTGTGTCACATTGCTGGTATGAGGCATCATGCTTCAGGAAAAGGAGGTGCAGGCATCATGTTTGAGATGGCTGCGTATACATACACCACCTGTCTTGAATGTGCTGAATGTGAGGCCATAGACTCATCTGAGCATCAAAACCAAAGCAAAGCAATCACACTCATTTACTTTTTAATACTGTTTCCTTTTTATTCAATTAACTGAGGTGACACTGGTTAACAAAATTATACAGGTTTCAGGTGCACAATTCCATAACACATCATATGTACACTGTATTGTGTGTTCACCACACCAAGTCGTCTCCGTCCATCATCCTTTATTTACCCTATACCCTCCTCCACTGCCCACTTCCCTCTCCCCAGGCAATCACCACACTGTGGTCCATGTCCATGAGCTTTTTTTCTTTTACTTTTCTTTTTTGCTCCATCACTCCACCCCCGATCCCACCCAGCACTACTTGCACTCTCCCCCCCAGCTGCTCTTTATCTATGAGTCTGTCTCTATTTTGCTTATTAGTTCATTTTGTTCATTAGATTCCACAAATGAGTGAAATCATATGGTACTTATCTTTTGAAAAGAAACACATCTTCAAATGTGTTTTATGAGGTCATTTTCTCAACTGTACCATTTCATCTTATTCCAAAAACCATCACAGTTGGAATGGTTTGCATGGGAATAAAAGCTCAGTTTTCAGTAGGCCTGTGTCATGGACATGGAGGTACTGCTCAGGTACTACATACACATCAGAGCTTGTACAGAGTCACCATCTCACTTGTTTCACCTTTAGATCAGGGAAATGTGAGTTTGCAGAAGGAGTTCAAATGTGGAAAAAACAGAAAGAATGAATAAAGTATCTGCAAAGAGCTGCAGAGACTATTTCAAATAAAGGCAACAGACAACTGTTAGGTAATTGAGCCCAGTTTCTCCCACCAGTGGTCCAGGAAGGGCAGGCCAGGTCCATGCTGGCCTCTGGGCAGAAGTCCTCCCTCTTGCCCATAGGCAACAAGGCTCATTCCAGGGTGCCCGAGAGAATCAGCAGACCTACCATGAGAACCCCTCCCCTAGCACTCACTGATCCTAGAATGTGTAAGTCTTGGCTCCGGTTATTGGGAAGAAGATAAGGGGGTGCGGGGGAAGGTTGGAAATCATACAAGCTTCAAAATTATGAGATTCCTTTAACTGCTTCCCTTCTCACAACTAGGCTAAAACAGAGAACTGTAGGGTCATCAGAAATTCGTGGACAGGATAATTATTCAGAGAATTTTTTCTTTGGCATTCTCTCCCAACCCTTTTCTAGACCACCCGGCAACCCTACAGAGAAAACTATTGAACTAATATGCAACTTTGCTCATTTTTCAGGTGGGGAGAAGGCCTCACTGTTGACAGCATCAATGCTTTCAGAGGTGAGGACAAATGTCAAACAAGGTTGAGAGGCCATGAAACATTTATCATTAATCTCAGCTCCACCTTCCCATCCTGTTCTTTCCCTCAACAATAGATTGCTAAATGGGGAGACTTCTAAAAGCCACAGTTCCACCTGGCCTGATGCTTGAGCTTCTGAAATTGGGCTGGAGTCCATCTGAAGCAGCGCATCTTTTGTGGGTTAACTTATCTGGGTTCTTGATGAAAAACTTTTAGAGGTCATTAGTGGTTTACCAGAATTTCCAAATAATCTTCATCTGTTCTGAGGTATTTTGAAATCTCATGGCATCTTTTTAGGCAGTGCTTTAGAAATAGCCGTGGCAACCCATTAACTGGTCCTGATTAGCAATAAAAAAAAGAGGAAGGAGGGAAGGGGAGCAGAGGAGAGAGAGGGGGTGGACAAGAAGGATAAGAAGAAGGAGAAGGAGATGGAGAAGAAGAAGAAGAAGAAGAAGAAGAAGAAGAAGAAGAAGAAGAAGAAGAAGAAGAAGAAGAAGAAGAAGAACAACAACAACAACAACAACACAGAAAAAATACCAGAATGCATGTAAAGAGGATGGCTATTATTCAGTGAAACTTTGTTCTGAAACATACAAACATACACATGTGAAGATGTGTGTGTGGGGTGTATCAGATCACTCTTTAAAAATCTGTTAATTACTGAAAGTCTCACTCAAAATGTTTGAAAGATACCTCTCTTGAGTAAATAAAATGTTCCCAGGGAATCATGACATATAAACAGGCCCCTAACTCAGCGACACACTCCTACTGGGCCTCGGGGTGCAATTTTGTACTTTCTTTGAGTTTATTCAACAAATGGGACCCCGATGCCCCCTAAACTTAATGACCGAACAATTTAATCACATGTACTTTATTCACACTGACTCATGCCAAAATCAAGTGTACTCACTTCTACTAAGATTCCCTAAATGGGAACAAAACAAATCCACATTTAATAATGTTGCTTTTTAAAGAACTTAATATTCCTTGTGATTAAAATATTTGTACCGGCTGGAGCGTTGCTTAAGCACCCGCTCTGGGCTAAGCATATTCATATGTGCCAGGTCCCTTTATTTCATGTCTGTCTAAGGCAGAGTGAGCCTAAAAGCACAAGTTCTGATCTGCCCAAGCAGGCTTGGTGAGGTGCCAGGGATAACCTACTGATATTTATTGACACGGGGGGCTGAGGAAACATCTGAGAAAGGCTAGGGCCCCAGAAATAAAGCTCTTTGTCAAGACAAACTTGACAGAGACACAAAGCTTTGGTCACCTGAGCACAACCTTGTTGTCCTTCCACCTTGCCTCTTGGCCAGAAGAGCAACTGAGTCATATTTGAATCCTATGAAGTTGGAGTGGTATGCGAGGAAGCAGGAAAAAGAACAGTGAGCAAGAACAATTTTAGTTTAATTAAATGTCTATGCAAAGCAGCGGTGCCCTGGCATCCTCTTAGCAGGGAATGCCACGGATAGGACACAGGACACATTTCCCCCACCTACGCACAGGTGCTCACGTGGCTTGGACACCATGACAGTTCCCGGTTCAGCATCAGTACCAAGCAGGAATCTGTGGTGTCCAGAGGAAAGCAACAGCATGTAGTGGTCAAGGTCATGCCAAGAAAAAGCATGGGTGGTACCCAGCAGAAGCAGTGGGTGACAACTGACTGAATGCTCAAGAGCACATGTGAAACACCCTCTTTAAACTCCCAAGTTTACTTCAAATACGGGCCTTTGGAATAATCTGGTGTTCTGCCTGGAATGGTGGGAGAAATAGCCAGAAACATACGGGCTACTCATATTTTATGAAGAACGATTAAATGGCAAAAAACACATAAATTAAATGTTTCCCTCAAGTGTCCTTTGGAGACTACAGGTTTCCCTACTTGTTTTTCTACATTACTAATAAGGACTACACAGCATGTACAAGGAGACACTCTACATAATTGGAAGCTACGTACAGACACACAGATCAGAGAATCTGGGTCACAAAGGAGAAAATGCTTCAGACTTCCCTGGACATGCTCTAAGGAGAAAACATTGCTTCAGGCAAGCTCTGATAAGAAGTTACTAAGGAAATAAATATGAATTGATTATTTCCAGATTCATTAGTTTACAGCTGACTCCAGAGGTGCTAAGAGATGTCAGAGAGTTTGAAAATTAAAATGATCAAATATTAGCTTTTTAAGCTCTGGCTGCAAGGACTGTCAGCAATGTAAGATATCAAAATAAGATAACTAGTTCACTTGCTGGAGTGTTCTCTGTTTATCTACCAACAAGGTAATATCTTGATAGTAGATAATGTAACATTTTCAGTCATTTTTTCCCTAGTTTTACTGTTGTGTCATTTCCAGTTTTAAATGAGAACTACTTTAATCTCATTTGGTGGGGGAAGCAAAAGGCTGTAATTGTTTTCTAGTTTGTTCACATCTCTTTGTATGTTATAATCTTATGACCTGAAATTATCAGCTAGTATGGCAGTGAGGCCAATGGTACCTGGGTATTAAGCTCATTCCCTGGTGTAGCACTCTGGGCCTTGATACATCCGTCACATGCGCAGCAGCAGCTATCAAAGAGGGATGGACATCAAAGTAAGCTTGGTCCTCCAATTTTTCAGGTTGGAGAATGGCATTTAGTAAACCGAAGGAGAGAATTGCTGTACTGGATTACACATACCATACATGCAGGGAAGCATCTTAAATATGGAATACATCTTTGTTCAACACCATTTATTAAGTGCCTGCCATATGCAAGGCACTGTGCTGACTGTAAAATAGGCAAATCTGGGTCAATAGAGTTGTGTCCTTGGGCACTTGTGATGAGTAGAGACCAAGTCAAATATACCAGTCATTATAATAAGGCAAATTATGAGAAATGATACAGAAACTTTATATACAGGTAGGAAAAGACTAGGATAGTGGAGAATCACAAAAAGTAAAAGAAGAGTGAATAGAGGAGCCTATGATCAAAAGAATTAAATGCTTCAGGGTTTAAAGTGAAGGAAAATAAGGAAAAAAAATTGAGTTATACATCATCCTCCTTTTACAGATGAGGAAACTGAGACATAAAGAATTTAAATAGTTTGCTTAGGTTCAAATTGCCAGATCCAGAATTGAAATATGTCTATTTGGCTATAAAGTGTGGACCTTTGAGTAATATTGAGGATCCTGCTGAAGTTAATCAGCAAAAACTGCAGAAGACCAAATCCGTATTTTTTTAAACTTTCTGCAATAATTCTTAGTAGCCTGGAAACTAAAGCAGAGGAAGTAATTATGGGAGTTACCCAGCATTGGGAAAAGGCTTAAGTTCAGAAATTGAGAAATCTAATGGTGGAATTGATTTCTATGGCTGATCCCCAGTTTTAAAAATGAAAGAATAGCAGAAAAAGGTGAGGTGATAAAATTGAGTAAATGTGTCCTGTGGTTGGATCTTATGGAAGGTGAAGAACAAGGTTAATAGGAGTGGGAAAGTGGAACAGGTATATTCAGAGAGAGCTATTTCAGAGTTTAAGATCACATAGGTGGAGCAGTTGCAAAGTGATGATGTCTGAAACAGACATTTAGACGGGCATCTGCTGAAAGAGGGAAATAGGAGGTCACTGAGTCAGAAAACTGAAGTCAGGGCAATATAAGTGATGTAATGAAAATCCACATGAACCATTTAGAGATGGAGGTTAGACGTCACTCTTGCACTCAACAAGCCAGGAAGTCTCTTATTTTTGTTTGCAGCAGGCATTAGGGTAGGTTTGGGATGAAAATTGGATATATGAAACTCTGCTTTTCCTTTTCTTTTTGGATAATCCTCACCCAAGGATATTTTTTCCATTGAATTTTAGAGAGAGTGGAAGGGAGGGGGGGGAGAGAGAGAGAGAGAGAGAGAGAGAGAGAGAGAGAGAGAGAGAGAGAAACATTGATATGAGAGAGACACATTGATTGGTTGCCTCCCATAGGCTTCCTGCCTGGATAGGGAATCGAACCTGCAATTCTTGCAACACCTGACCCCATAGCTTCTGGGCCTACCATTAAAGCAAAATTCTTAGAATTATACACCAACTCAGAGAAGAAATAGAGCACTCTCTGTGCTAATGACTGTGCTCTTTTACATGTTATGAGAGACAGCTTCCAAAACAGCGTCCAGTGGTCGCCACCTTCTGGTAGTCATGGCCATGCTTAATTTTCTTCAACTTGAGAAGTATGCACCCTTAACCTGGCCAGGAATCGAACCCTCGACTAATCAGTGCTTGGGCCAATGCTGTAACCACTGAGCACACCTGCCAGAGTAAAACTCTCTTTTTTCTAGTTTTAGCCCATAAAATCTATAATTGGATTGGGAGGACTGGAAAGAATAACCACACCATATTTATGTTGTTCTTCATTTTCTTTAAATCCTTAATTGACCTATTTCGCCATTTTCGCTCACTAGATCATTCATTTTGTGCCCCATGAATATACTGGAGCCATACTCAGCATGAAGCCACCAGAGCCTTGAACAGTATCTGTGAGCATCTGTGCTTCATCTCTCTCTATGTTGTGCCACTGTTAGCAAGACGTGTCCTAAAATACTTCTTTGCCTTACACTCTTTTACCAACAATGTCATTGGAGTGCTCTACTTTCCGAGAGCGGGGGACACCTGCATAGGAGAAACTCAGACACAAAGACATTGTCACAGAGAGTAACATCCCTTTGCAAGAACTCTAAGTGGTTTTAAACCTGACCGCATAGCTTCTGGACCTACCATTAAGGCAAATTTCTTAGAATTACATACCAGCTCAGAGGAAAAATACTGAGCACTCTCTTTGTGCTAACTACCGTGCTCTTTTACAGGTTATGGGAGAGACACTTTCAAAAAAGCTTCCGGTGATCGCCACCTTCTGGTAGTCATGGCCATGTTTAATTTTCTTCGATTTGAGAATGGGCTGGATCTAGGGGCCCACTTCCAGTGAGTGCAATATGGCAAAAATAAGGAAATGGCATTTCTGATCATAGGTTACAAAACATTGTGACTTGCACTGTCTTTTTTGCGTCCCACTCACTCACTGATGAAGTGAGTTGCCACATTGGGAATACCCTATGGAGAGACCCACTGCCAAGCAAGCACTGGAGGTGGCTTCTGACCAGCAGCCAGTGAGCAACGAAGGCCACCAGGCCGCCAACCCTGCCAACAGCTATGTGAGTGAATTTAAAAGTAGATCTTTCTCCAGCAGAGCCTTGAGATGACCACTGCTCCGGTCAACACTTTGATGACAACCTGAGTGAGGACACATGGCTAAGCCGTGCCTGGACTCCTCATCCAGAGAAACTGTGATATAATAGATGTTTTTTAAGACACTGGATTTTGGGGAATGGGGTAATTTATTGCACAGACAGATAACTAATGCGCATGGAGCATTTGGGTTAACCATCACAATAACACTGTATGCTAAGTAAGTATCATTAGGTCTACATTATTGATGAGAACACTGAGGTTTATAGGTATTAAATGGTTGCCCATGATTACATAGCTGGTGGATGAGCTGAGATGTTAACAAAACAAACAAACAAACAGACAAAAAAAACCATGGCTTTGCCCTCTAACACAGCGCTGCGTGTAACGTAACTAGGACTAGGCAGCACGCTTATAAAATGTACATTTGTAGCAAATCATTGTCCTGATTTTATGTTATTGTGTGGTCAATGCCCAACAGGGTTGAAGTAATTCATCTTAAGACAAACTGTCACAGTGCAAAGTTTTATGGTCCCCAAAAGTCTTCATCTCCATTAAACCCATTTTGGGGACTAAACTGCAATTTCTTTAAAAAGCCCAGAGGGTGTGGTAACTTTTCATTTTAAAAAGTAGTGGGAAATATGTCATCTGATCATTCAATGACCTCTGGTGGATGAATCTAATGAGGATAAATGCAGCCCAGTGCAAAATGTTTTCTAGAGTTTTGTCCTATAGTTCATCTTTTTAACCTCAAAAACTCAACCCAAAAGTATGCCTCTTTGGTAACTCTTGAGATTCTATGTACAGTATAATTTTACATATACCCCCAGAAAAAGAGATTTGAATTCTCTGTGTGTTCAGAAAAGGTTAGATGTGCTGGAATCCACTTCTTTCTTTTAACCTCTGCCCTGAAACTCTCTCTTAAAATCCACCACTTTCTCAAAGCTAGTTGTATCAAAAATTGTGATTGTAATAATATCCAAAAAATATTTTACCAATGTAAGAAAATAAAACAAACCTCTACTTACTATCAGAAGCAGCTCCTTGCATGCTGATATCTGATGACCATAACATTAAGGTTTCTTCAGTAGGTGATAAATATTGATGGTGAACATGGAGTGTGTGAGTGTGTGTGTGTGTGTGTGTGTGTGTATGTAACTCAGGTGCCTATAAAAACCTATGGCTATACATACTATCTTTGTAATCTCTTTTACTATCTCTTGTAATCACTTTTGACTGAAAATGTTTCCTTAAAACCTTCTCTAATTCTTTCCATTTCTTTCCATTTCCCCCACTAAATTATAAGAGAAACTCAAAACTGTAAGGTAGCTAAACTGTTCTCCCCAAACTCTACTTTAAAAAAAAACATAAATGAGGCTCAGAAAGGACAGGCTAGCTCCAGTCAAGGACCAGAAGTAGTAATTGTCATTTATTGAGATAGGCACGGTCTTAAGAGCTTAACTTGTATAAACTCATGTGCCTATCCAGACAATATTACCAGGAGGCACTATTAGTATCCTGATTTTGTAGATGAGGAAACTGAGGAATGGAATAGTTAACTAACTTGTAAAAAGACACATGTAGTCCAAGGGATGGAGCCAGAACTGAAGGTCAGAGTCTGAATACGTGAGTACTAATCCCATGGTCACAACCTCTACATTCAGAAATCATCATGCTAGTTTTTGTGTTTTTACTATATCAACACCTTTTATGTAAATCTATACAAATCTGTACTTTTTAGCCCCAGATATTGACTACATATGTTCAATCTTGAGGAGGATTCTGAAACTGTTGCCTACCTCTTTTCTATCCTAGTGGCTGTATGTTATGTGTTCACAATAACATATAAGAGATTTTATATAATACCAGCTAAAATGTCAGTCTTAAGACTTAACCCTAATCCACAGTGTATAAGCATAGCTTATGTGTTTCTGCCAAAGATATATACAGCTTTACTTCTGAGACATAAACCACAATGTACAAAGTATGGAATTATACCATAAATGCCCTTGTATGGTAATAAACACAGTTGTATGTGGTGGAACTCACCATTTTGAAACCTCCACATATCACTTTTCAAAAGTCTGACAATAATGAACATTATTTGGAGAAAAAAGAAAGATGATTTAAGTATGACGAAAGGTAACTTCATTCCACCAACAAACAATATGCACATATCACTAACTCCTTCATTTGTGTTCCCCAAACTAACCCTTCTTCACATCCATCCAAAATCATCCATATCTAGGCTAAGGTGTCCTAAAGACAAATTTGTTATTTGATCTTACAGTAGTTTATATACTGGCACGTGACCACACAACTTCTATGTCACAGAATTAAATATGAGACAATTAGGTTGTTCCTGAAAACTATTCGATGGGGGTCGGAAGATAGGCTATATATTACTTGAAGGCCTAGAAGCACATATGATAACATTACCTCACTGTTAGTTAAGGGTCTGTGCAGAGTTGCTATAACTCCTGTCAATCACATTATTATAAATATGATTGACCCTAGTTTTCTGATCAGAGATGGAAGACCAAAACTCACAGTGTCACCAAGTTAATGTTTGAGTGGAGAAAAGAGGTAATCCTTTAAGTCAGGTGTCTGACAATATAATAGGCCAAATATTAAATATTTTAGTACTTGCAGGCCATATGGTCTCTATTGCAATACTCAACTCTGCCATTATACTGCAAAAATGGCCATAGACAATACATAAGTAAATGGGTGTGGTGTGTTTCAACACAACTATTTTTACAAAAATAGGTGGTAGGCCATCCTAGGCTAGTTTGCCAACCTGGCCTTAAGTCACGGTTTATTATGCCATTCATTTCAACATGTATTCAATAAATTCCTAAATTGTATAATGAATTGTGTGGAATATAAGAAAAAGGTAAGATAACTACCATATTCAATAATTTTTATAGTTTTGGATGGGGTATAATATCTTGAGAAAAGAATTAGACAAAGAGCAATTGTAAGATCACATGCAAAACAAGAGAGTTTATGTTATTTATACTTCCCTAAATAGATTGTTATAAGATCATAGATCTAAAAACTGGTTGGGGAGCTCAAGAGAGTTAATTCTCCATTCATTTAGCCATTTATCATATACTGTGAAATGTTTGGGTACCAGACACTCCAGAAAGTTAGGGAGACATAGATGAAAGCCTCACAGGTAACACAATATAGACATGTCAATAAACAAAGCATGACATGACAAAGTCTAAGGACATTATGTGGTCCAGTCCTCGCCTTCCTATATACTCACTATTTTTATTATTATTATTCCCATTTTGCAGTTGCAAGAAGTGAAGTTCAGAGACTTTTGCAAAATCACCTACTTAAGAAAGTTACTGAGAATCCTTGAGAGTAAGACAATTTTCTTTCCCCAATATGCCTCTCTCTAGCATTATCTTCCTAACCCAGCTCCGACGTGCTCTCATCTGTACTGTCATCATTCAGACCTGCAAATGGGAGGAATGACATTTAATCTTTACCTACCTGCCTTTTGAAATTAGTAGCTGTTTTTCGAAAATGCTGATACTTTTACTATTCTTGGGTTGTTGCTGTTTTTTATTTGTTTGTTTATTTGATTTGGTTTGGTTGGTTGGGGTTTTTTATTGTGAAATTATTTATTAATCGATGGGTATGAGAATCTTTAAACTTTTTCCTGGTGATCAAGCCCACAGACCATGTTCCTGCTTCAACCCCTGCATAAAGAGATGAATATTGAATTGCCAATATCCATAATGTTCCCTGGATTGGCTGAAGAAAGAGTGACCTGAACTACCCCCAAAACTACCCATTATATGCATTTGTTTCACACACTTAGTTTGATTTTTAAGACTGTGGTTTAAGAAAAAATGTATCTGCACGCTTCTGATTTATGCCTTATTCATTCTTAGTGCCATTGAGTGACACTTTAATGTCATAGGGGAAAAAGAAATCAGTTGAAGTCAGGCATAAAAGATGCAAGCTGTAAGTAATAACCAGCCCATTTCCTGGCTATTAAAACTAAACCCCTTCCTACTGTTTCCTCCTGGAATCTGAGCAGCGGCCAGTTTGTTGGCATCCCTCATAGCCACAGCACAAACTAAAAGACAATCTGGCCCTGGCCAGTTATTCTCAGTGATTAGAGCATTAGCTTGCAGATCAAAGGGTCTTGGGTTCTATTCCTGGTCAAGGGCACGTACCTGGGTGGCGGGTTTGATTCCCAGCGCTGGTCAGATGCATGTGGGAAACAACCGATGGATGTGTCTCTCTCTCTCTTTCTTTCTCTCCCCTCCCTCCCTCCCTTCCTCTCTCTCTCTCTCTCTCTCTCTCTCTCTCTCTCTCTCTCTCTAAAAAAAAAAAATCAATGGAGGAAATACCCTCAGGTGAGGATTAACAAACAAACATAAAGACAATTTGTCTAACTTTGCCTACCCTTTAAATGAGATGTGTTTATCTTTTAGTTTGAAAGTTAGGAAAAGATGCTACGAAGTTATAAAAACTCTTCTAACCTTCTATCTACAACCTCATGTCAGGGAGAGGGAGAAGAGAGAAAGCCCAGCACAGGCCTACCTACACAGGCAGAGAACCCACAAGCTCTGCTCTTCGGCTGTGAATCTCACTCCCACAAAGTCTGTGGAGCAAGACCTTACCTCTGCCTGAGATCCCAGCCCCACTGCCATCACAGCAACCCCACAGAAATATGAGAGGTGAAGCCAGGGCTCACTCACTCAGGACTATACTTTCCTCTTATTATCGCTTTTGAAAGTTCAATATCCTCTTTCTTGGGTCATGAAAACTGTTGTCTTTTGGTCCTAGTCTTATTCTGAGTGTGTGAGGGTTAGTGCGCGTTAGGAAGCATGTGGAAGAGGGTGCAGGCAGACAACAGCAAGGTGATTCAATTCACAGCTCACATTGATGTCAGAGCCTTCCACTGACCACATTCCCTCGGAGTGTGGCACATGTGAAAAAATGTAAAAACGAAGGGAATTTATGAAAACCTGAACTCATGCTTGTCTGATCAAAATGCTGAATGAATACTGGCTGACTAGAAAACAGGAGCGTTTGGGGCATTTTCACTTTAGGTTGTTCTCAGCATATGTCATTTGCTGTAATAAAGGACAAAGTTGAATAGAATCAGATGGCGATTTAATTCCAGTCTTTAAGAAGAAAGAAGGGTTAGAGTGAGTTGTTTTTTGTTTTCTTGTTTCAGTTTCTGAAACTCCTGTAATTATGTGCAATTACCTATTATGTCGGAAATTGGTTCTCAAAGATGTAGAACCTACTTTGTGTTCTTTAAAAAAAACTGTACAAAATATGCAATTTAAGAAGGAAACAGTTTGAGTGTGGAGAAAAATGAGGCTACAGCTGTAGGATTTTGTTATGCTTTTAGTACCAAATCACAAAACCCATTAAATTATTTATCCTACAGGCAGGCGTTGTACTGCAAACGTTGAATACAATTGCAGATTCCAGGAAAAGAAATGTGTGCATTTTAATTGCCTCTGATTTAAACAACCCCTAATTTCATTAGCCTTAATTTTTTTCCTTCTTCAAGTAATAAAAGAGCTTATTTTGGGTACTAGGACACAAATGACTAATACCTTTTTTCTTTTCTTAAAGAAACAGGCTATTGGGGATCAAGCCTGTATAGAGGAGCACATGTCCATATATGCATACAAGGAAGCTGCATACACATGCATGACACGTTCTCCCGTATATACAAGCTGCAATATGCCCCCAAAGAATTCACGGGGCACCTATCATACTCTTAGCCTCATACATGCATATAGATTGGCTCACTATATTTCACTTCCATTATTTCTCCTCTCCTCTGTTACAAATGAAGGCATCCTCCAGGAGTCCTGCTTAACAAGCAGATTATTGTCCCCAGATGAAGAAAACATAAATTTACCAAAGGTTAGATAGCACGGGGGGGGGGTGCTCTCTCCAGTCATACTTTTGGGTTCATTTGAAAAATCTTGGCTTTGCCCTCCTCTGTAATTAAAACTCTTCTGTCTTAAGATTTATTGGTGCAGTAGTGAACGCATTTTCAAAATGTTTCTCTACAGCAGCTATTGGAAATCTCTAACTCTGCCTCGGGCAGGATGCCACGGCTGCTGTACTTTTTGGGGGTCTATTCTCCCCATGATAAATGAGCTTAACTTCAAAGATAAGTTACAATAACTCTCGGAGGGGAAGCACTTATTACTGTTAATACACGTTACTCTCTATCATTGCATTTCAAATACTGTTGCATGGAAACTAAAACCATATAAGACCGCTTAACTCTTACTTTGCTAATAGATCAAGGTATGAACATGTTAAATTCAATTGAAAATTGGATAATTACCCCCCAAGTGAAGTTACAGCTATTTTCTTTGTGTGTAGGGAAATGGATGTGTTGAATAATATGCAATCCAGTGACACCATTTATACATATGCGTGAGCAAAACCCAAAGTCAGACAAGAACTGTGTAATTTCCTATCTGATTCAATCAGCATTGTGCAGACTTGACCCAACTCAGACACTCCTTGAAGTGAGATTTTTCATTTCACTCAAATGGTACAGGGTCTGTAAAAGGATATGTGATTTTACTCATTTCAGATTGAATACTGTATTTCTTCCTTTTAGCGCCCATCATATTTCCAGAAATGTTATGTTCCAGCTCTTTTTCTAAAAGTATGCTTCCTAAAGTTTTACAAATGAGAATCTAAAAGAAAAAGCAAAGCAGTTTTTTTGTAGTTTGAGTTTACCACGTTAGTAAATCCCCCCTTTCCACATCACTCCACTGTGCTCCTCAGCCCAGAGTGTGTTTGTTCTCCAGGCTCATGAATTTTTACTCCTCTTCCTGGGTTGTTAGCAAAGCAGCATATAGAGAGATGAGTGTTGTGGATCAGAGCCTGGCCTTTCTCCTTTGAAAGGGTTAAAGTGAAAAGGGGGCTTATTGGAACTGGGGCGTCCATATTGTGGGGGCAGGAGGGAAGGGGAAAAAGGAAAAAGAAAAGGTTAGTGTTTTCTGTCCGTTAAAAGGAGTATTCTGTTCTGAAACCAAATTGGTCATGCATTCCAGAAGCGTTTCCTGGTAGAGAGAGTCTGACTGGAGCACCTGCCCGGCTATTGTACTGGGTCTGCGCTGCTCTCCTCCGGCCCCTTCCTTTATACGAGGCAGAATCTGTCATTTATTACAGGCAGACTGCTCCTGGGCCCAGAAGGGCTGTGTGCCGCGGAGCGGATGGGGACACCATGACCGTCTGCGCCTCCACCCAACATCACGGACACGCAGCTTTGTTTTGCATCTCCGAGCACTTCAAAAACAATGATGTGAATCCCTAATGGCATCATGCTGAAAAGTCCACCAAACCCAAGAAACTGTCTGCACCCAGGATACAGACTGGTTAATAGCCTAAAGAGTGAAAAATACAAAGAAAGGGTGGGAGCTGGGGGCTCCTCGTTTCAGGAGCCTGGAGGGAGAGGGGGTGTGATAGCCAGCGTGCTGCAGGTGAAATCTATTAGCTTTGTAACACTGTGGGTAAATAATTGGACCTGCTCTGTGGATTCTGGGGGGAACTCCCTGGAATCCCAGCTGTGTCTTCATGTACCACACAGAGTACCTCTTCGGACTGATGCCCTGGACCTCAGCACTGAGGAAGGACACCTTCTGCAGAAATGATGCCATAGCCTTACTCCTGCATGCTTCAACTCGTTATTTTTTAAAGGCATGTTGCTTAAGAAGCAAACACATCATGAACAATTTTTTTAAGTGCATACTTTAAGGGATTAGTCCGTTTCTCTTTCATCTGGTCATTTTGTTTTCTTCTTCATTTAAAAAAAATGTGTAATGAACAGAAGAAGAAAAACAATTTTTTTTTTACTGCATTTAAAAAAATGTGTGTACATGGAAGGGAACTGGCTGTGATAAAATCCAGTTGTGGAGGATTTGCATTGCCCTGTGGCTATCTGTTCAGATTAATGAAAGGTGGCCTTTGTAACCAAGTCTCCCAACCCTAGGGTCACCCTGTCTTGCCCTCTAGAACTGTACTACTGAGCATTAGACAGACAGACAGACCTTAACTATTGTTGCCTTTGACATTTTTGCTGATGTGTCTGAATAGATGTTAATTATAAAAGAAAAATTAGAAAAGTAATCATGTATATGGTGTAGAAGATATCTATTACATTCAATTTTTATTGTATTTTTTGGTCAGAAGGTTTGGTTGGGAAGAGCACATGGCCAAGACTTACACAGAGCACCCCTACCCCCTTGTGGCACAATGGGACTTGCAAAATGGGAATTTCATTGTGAGAACAGTTGAGACTTTCAAACGCGGAAGCACCTGAATTAGACCTTGTAGCACTGCTAGTTCTACATGCAAAAAAGATGACCGCTGGTCTCTCAGGGAAAAGGAAAAGAGCCTGAGAGATTTTGCTTTTAGACTATTTTGGTTTTTATTTTGGTTCTAGGTTACAGCCCATTAAAATGTATGTGGCCTATTTCATCATCCGGCATCCTGGCTAAAGATACTGACCTCATCATTTATTTAATGATACATATTTGTTATCCTAGTCAAAATAAATTTTAAAAATGTCATAGTTTATAAAAATCTCTTACAACTATTAACTTATTTGATGCTCCTAACCACTCTAGGGGGTAGTTTGTAGCTGATCTTCTTTTGCAAATGAGGAAACTGGAACTCAGATATTTTAAAAGCCTTGACTAAATTGACATCATGCTCAACTGAACTTTTACAGGGTAATACACTTGGTCAAGGAGGAAGTCAGGACTTGAACCCAGGTTTCCAAAACCTAAGGCTGGGACTCTGCGATATACCAACCTATGTCTCATCATTTAAAATTTTCCATCCCAGCCATCTGGCATGGCTCAGTGGTTAAGCGTCGACCTATGAACCAGGAGGTCATGGTTGATTCCAGGTCAGGGCACATGCCCGGGTTGCAGGCTCAATCCCCAGTTTGGGGCATGAAGGAGGAGGCAATCAATGATTCTCTCAATGATTCTATCTCTCTGTCCATCTCCCTTGCTCTCTGAAATCAATAAAAACATATTTTTTTAAAAAAAGAGGCTATCTCTAATAAAAATAAAAATCTTTGAAAATAAAAATTTCCCATCCATTTATCACCTAAACTACATAGTTTAGCCCATTGAGCTCTCATACATGGTCCTCCCTATCTCTCTCATCTCCAAGATCTTCAACTACTTTTCTGCTCAAACTTCTACTCATTCTTGAAAACTCTGAAATGTTCATTCCCCTATTTTAGCAGTTATCATTGGCCTCATCATTATATTTGTCTATATCTCACTCTAGACTGTGAGTGTCCTCAGAGAGTGGTTTTATCTCATTCATGTCTGTGTTTCAGAATTTGCTATGGAACCTGGCACATACTATCTGTCAGGAGATGGTTGGGGCTCCCTGTGATAAACTGAGCCACCCTTACTGACAAGTAAGCCCCTTGTTCATAATGTTGGCATCTAGGAACGCTAAAAGGACCTTCTGTTCCAGGATTTTTTTTGTGGTCCCTCCACCCGCTGCTTTCTTACCCTTAATGTAGTAGACAGCAGTTACCCAGGAGGGCTCTTCTGTCAGTTCATTTATCCATCTATTCATTCTCTTACTTACATATTATTTCAACAAATATTGAGCACTTATTTCATGCCAGGTGCTGGGAATATAGAGGTCAAAAAAGATAAAATTTAAAAAATAGCCTCTGACCTTGAGAAATTGAAAGGATAATGGAAAGGCAGCAAGCACATAAACATGATGGTGAAGATAACCTGGGTAATATATTCTATGGAAATATAAGTCTATAAAGTTTTCTGACACATGGTCAGCATTAACTGGAAGAGAAAAGGTGGGAGCATGGGGAGATGTGGGAGTAGCGCTGTAATCAGGAGGGTGAGAGTTTCCTCATATACAGAGGTTCTCAGAAAATGCAGCACATTCAAGGGATTGCAAGAAGTTCATATGGCAGCTATGATATTAAGAAGGAAGGAGGGAATGATGAAGCTGATGAAGATGGCAGGAAACCCATCACGAAATACTTTGTGAGTCACATAGGAAATACTATTTTGAAAGTATGAAAGCAATGAGGAGCCAATGAAGGATATTGAGGAAGTATTGCAATCATACTTTCCTTTTTTAGAAAATTCACTTTGATAAAATTGTGGAGCATACCAGAAAGGGTCAGACTTGGAAGAAGACAAACTGGTAGGAAAGGATAAAATTGAAGGCCAGGAAACAATTGGGATGATATATGAACAATCCAAGTAATAATTGATGAAAGAAAGAACTAAGAGCATAGGAGTTCTGAAACATATTTATAAGATTTAATTTATATGGAGGGAAAAGAAGAAGTCCCTGGGAAAAAAAAGAAAAACATGTTAACAAGAAGAAATAAGTTAAAGGGGAAAAGAGAGAAAACAACAGAAGGCCCACTCAAAATAAGCCTAAGAACCAAAGTTGTAAAACATGAAAAATCAAGTACTAGCAAACAGAAAAATTAACAAATTCATTTGTGTTAGCATTCTGAAAAAGGCTTCAAACTATGTTGAATCTTTCATATAATTGTTGGAAAATTGTTCTAAGCTAACAGTCTCCTATTCTTCACTGCATTTCACCAACTCAACCAGCTGTCTTCTAACATATAGTCAGTCGTAAAATATTATTGTTGAATTTGAGGTCAATAGACTCTGTACGGGAGGCTTCAATCCAATGTCTTGGTCCCTCACTCTCTTTACTAACTCCAGAAAGATTACCTCTGGAGGGGAAGCTAATCAAGTCTCTAAGGTCTCTTTGAGGCAACTGGCTAAAGTAATCCCCAATAATTGTTTTTTGTTTGTTTTTATCTAAAATTCCAACAACTTGCTACGCTGCAGGATGTTTATTGGTGCCTTGGACCTGCTTAGAATTACTCAGCTCAAAGGAAGCCTGACCCCCGTCTTCTCTGTTTCCATTGTCAGAGGGCCCTGAGCCGTAAGTAGAAAACTGCTTTTCCCCAAACCCCTCTGTTGGCTCTCTAATCTGGCCGACCAAATGAGTTCAGGTGGGGCATCAGGGGTCAAAAGAAAGCACCCATGGTATCCCTCAGAACTAAAACATTTATCTGTACAACCATGGGTACCTCCAAGAACACCCTGCTGCTTCCAAGAGCACTCTGTGAGATCCCTGGGCACAGCTGGCGAAGTGTCTTACAGGATCCACTAGCACTTCCTGGGATGCATTGGTGAGTAAGCCACCGACCTCATACTCTTGGAAACGACCCGCTCCAACCATCTAGATGCTCCATGGACTCAACTAGCACCTCCCAAAGGTGCCCTGTAGGCTCTTTGAGCTTTTTTATTTTCCAGAATGGCCTTGTGTTTCATCAACTATCCTGCTCCCTGTGCCAATTTGTCAGGAGCTTGGTGGAGCTTGGTGGAGAGGGCTGAGATGCCAGGTGTCAGAGCAGCTGACTAATACAAAAAGTCAAAATGAAAGTAACAGTGAAGGCTTTAATCACTGACTACAATAGCATAAGCAAGAAGCTAAACCAGACAAAATACCAACTCCAACTTTTTCCATTTCCCCCATCAGATGGCACTGGTTGCAGATCAAGTAGATCAGCACAGACAAGAGGGGGTTTCACAACCATGGGAACCTTAAACAAAGGCTCCTGTAGTTTTATGGACTTGGGACAGAATCAAAGAGTGAAGATATACCTTAGACCCTGGCCAGCCAGGGGAGCCAGAGTCCTTGACTATAACTTCCTTCACATTGCAGTACATTGGCTGTGCCCCAAAGCCGGTGTGGGGAGGGCAGCTTTCCCAGTGAGGTATGCCAGGTAAAGCCTTTGTGATTGCCTTTAGTCAGGCCTAAAAAAGTCACACATAGCTTTTGACCAGAAGCTGGACTGCTCACCAAGCACATGATCTTTTGGGAAACCCCTCTCCTCTCCATGTGGCCCCGGTGAATTTGTTAATCACATCCATCATCCCCTCTCCCTGACCTCCACTCTCACAGGTGGCCAATGCTAGACCAACTATACTAGTTGTGCTTATTTCCCAGGATGCAGTGTCTGGTCTGAAGGATAGGAAAGGAATCTAAGCTCAGCTCAGTCCTTGCCCAGAATTGTCAAAGCATTGTATTGGAGAGAGTAGTTAACTCTTCCTCTCAAATTATGAGCTCCTGGTGTTTCTAGATCTGTCTTCCCTGCCAGTGCAGAGAGCTTGCCTGATGTCACAGCCAACACAGAGTGAAAAGACAAGCCAAGTGATGGAGAGAGAACTAAAGCTCTGGTTAGAATGGCCCTTGAATGACTCAGTTATACCAACTCATAAACCCCTTTTGTTTTGTTTTATGTTGTTTTTGTTGTTTTTGTTGTTGTTGTTGTTGTTGTTGCAGGAGGGTGAGGTGATTTATGTCACATAAAACTAATTAGTCTTGACTAATACTCAGTAGTCCCTCAACTATCAATGCCCTCTCTACACCCCACTCCAAAACTCCCTTCCAACCATCACTACACATACTATCCTCTTACTTCATTCCAAACACCAGTCTTGTGTCAAAATCCTAGGACCCACCACAAGTCTGCCATCTAATTATGCAGGCAAAAGCATATACTCCTGTTAAGTATCAGCTACAAATCCCAGATGAATAGCGGCTCAATTAAGCTCTGGATTGGGAGGATGATTTTGAGGTAAAACCTCTCTCTGGCATTTTGTAAATCATAAGAAGTTGGAGACTGACTTTATAAATGAAGGGTCTGTTATTTTGGGGAGAAACACATTTCTGTCAATTATCTTATTTGATTCTAATAAATATCCCTGTGAGTTAAGATTTAAAATATGATTCAAAAGGGAATTATCATCTAGAATTAGGCATTTTATGGAAGTAAGTGTACAAATATCCAACAAATCGGTGACAAGGTTTACTTGTATATTATTTTGTTAAGTCACAGGACTATAACATATTAGCATAGATTTAACCATGAAGATGTGAGGATTATATGGACATTATGATCTATATTGAGAAACACTAGGTTTCTCTTTGAGTGAAAAGTTACTTGTAGATTTGTTTGACCTTCTTTATTGATTAAGGTATTACAGATGTGTCCTTATCCCCACATTATCCCCCCACCACCACCACCACTCATGCCCTCACCCCCCTGTTGTCTGTGTCCATTGGTTAGGCTTATATGCATGCATACAAGTTCTATTACTTGTAGATTTAAGCTTTCTACCTAATACATTTTGCTATATTATTCAGGTATAATAATTTTAAAAACCAATCTAATATTTCTTGTATAATTTTTGCGCAAGTCTTTCATTGATTCTTCCATCTCTCTGGGGATATATAGCCTTTTAAATTAAGAAATATCTTTCTTAGACCTATAATGTGTGGTTAACTTTACAGAAAATTAAATATATATACATATATATATATATATACATATGTGTATATATATATCTCATGTGTGGTGCTGATAAAGTTGTTTTCCACCAACTGTGAGATAGTGAGCTGTATATTCTTCTGACTTAAGTGATGAAATTCCATTTATTAACAAGGGGAGTCCCAAGGCACTCACAGGAGTCATTGTAGGTCAAGAACAGTTGAGGACACCAGAGTTTGATGGGCCCATTTCTTTCTCTTGTTTTCTGCCTCAGTTGTTCAGTAAAGTAGTTTCCATCTGGCACAAAGCACTTTGCAGGGTGTGGGAGGGGCTTTTTATGAACATGATTGTACTCCCTGAAGCCACTTCCTCGAGTCCAGTAAAGGGGTTACTTCATACAGCTCTGTGGCTAAACTTGTGGTAACTGTATTTGCTAAACACCTACTTGAGAATCTGTTCTGACAAGTATGATTATCAGACAAAGAGTTTAGAACCTGCACCTGAAATTTGTGGTTGTAGAACTACTAACATTTATTTCATCTATGGATTATTGGTATTAATTTAATGTTCTGATGATCAAATTTATTTTGAGTCCTGAACTGTTTTTCCATAACACAGTTTACTATGCAATGGAGCTAGTGGAGAACGGAAAAGAGCATGCTTTGGTATATGTGATAATAAATGATCTCTACAAGCTGTCTATATCTGATGCTTTGCCTATTTAGTTGCTACAGCAATCATATAAGGTTAGTACTTTCATTACACTGATTTTAAAACAGAGGAAACTAAGGCATTAGGAGATGTGATATAATGGAAGGTCACACAGCTAGCACACGGCAGGCTTGGCTGCAGACCCAGAAAGTCTGACTCTCTGGATCACATTCTTAATTACTCTCCTATAAGGCCTCTGTTTAATATTTCCTGACTGCTGGTTGTACACTGAATGCTCACCATGATGACCCACATATAAATGCTTGAATATAAATCACTACACAGTTTTGGGAATTTTTACAGAGCTGATAGCTTCCTATGGAGTTCATTGGCCAGGCCATTGCTAACTTACACTGTGAGTCCAGATATGATTAGTTCAGTATTCTGTTCTATAAAATGGCCACAGATAGGAGCAGTCCCTCACAGAGAGGTTAATGACATAGTGAATCAGGTTAGCTGGCCTCAGAAGCTCTTCCCTGGGAATAAGCCAGGTGCTTGAGGAAGCTGAATAGTTCTTTCAGCCGATTAGGGCAATTTAGGGCAAATTCACTCCTATGACCTAAATGTTCACATAGCAGACCAAAACCCCAACACATGGCCATCCCAGGTAGCACTCCGAGCCTCCTGCCCTTCTCACCTCCTGTGGTTTATTGTGGGGCGATAACAGTTCTGGCAAGAGAGCTCACTCCTAAGACGGTTGTGAGTTTTGATTTTTTTTTTTTGTTAACTTCTTAAAACAGTCTACCTGTAAAGAAAGTCCATGCTGTGATCTGCTGTTTCACTGTTTCTAACTTGCAGTTTTTTTTTTTAATTGCAGCATGTTTTTATATTTTATTCACATACTCATTCACAAAATATGTTTGGAGAATCTATCATACTCATGGAACTGTACCACTAATGTGAGAGATTGCAACCTCTGATTTGTAGGATGTTCAGGAAGGGAAAACCCAATGATCTTCTTTAGTAACTTGTGCAGAAGTTACTAAACATCCAGTACACATTTTAACTTGTTTTTAATGGGAGAGAAAGAATCTTACAGTTAGAAACAAACAAACCAACCATAAAAACACGTGTTTTGTGTTGTGATAGATTCTTTACATCTAGCTGATCCACACTTTAATCCTATGAAATTGATATTACTTTTCATTATTACTTATTATTTATAAATAAGAAAATGAAGGCTCAGAAATTGAGAAGGCAGGTCCAGGTCTCACAGCTAAGGAAGGTGAACTCTGAGAGCTCATGCTCCTGTCGATGACTAGAATCTCCTCTTCATTCTAGCAATGCTGAGAATAGATTGTAATAATTGTCAGAAAGAGCTACTGAGAAAGTAATAACCTTGAACCCTAATTCATAAAGCCTGGGGTCGGTAGAGAGAAACTTTAAGAGAATGGAGAGTGGAGCAGCCATGCTTTAACTCCCTCCAGAGACAGTGCATTTATTAGGAGTCAGCATATAATGTCTGAATTCTTTTCCCAGTCAGAAATCAAAAAATAGGGGATTGCCTGATAAATGATAGATAGATGATAGATAGATAGATAGATAGATAGATAGATAGATAGATAGATAGATAGATAGATAGATGATAGATAGATAGAGTTAGAAAAGGCAGTGAGAGGAAAGAGTCATCATTAAATTTAGGAAAACGATTGGATATTTAAACCTAGAAGTGACTTGGAGGGTTCACTCACTGTATCTTACTGAAGGTAACACTATACTCTAGGACATGTCAGGCTGGAGATGAAAACAAAGGCATAGTAATTTCATCTCTCTGGTTACTTCTTGCATTTGATTCAGGGAAATCACTGTTTCTGGAAGGTATATTGGTGTCTCACCCTTCGTAACAGAAGTCCTCTTCAAGGACTCCCAGCCTCCACTGCCAAAGGTCCACCCTCCGTGGAGCCCCAGAAAATTGCCTCCCACCGCTATCCTTGCCCACCCCAAACCCAGGCTGGTTCCTGAGACCCCAGCCCAGGGAGAGCTGCAAGAAGGACTGGTTACTCAGGGGCAGAGGGGTGGGAATGGCATGTCATTCCTGAAGCCACAGTCCCCAGGAGCTGAGAGGCTGCCGAGAAATGAATCTAGTTGTGTCCAAGATTGCACAGTGAACTTCTTCACTTTGCTTTTGGCAAACAACCACATGTGTTTAGGGGGAAGCTAAGGATTGTGGAGAACATCAATATTAGAGCAGACGTCAAAACCCTGAAACTGAACTCTACTAGGCAAGCAAAGTTTGTCTGTATTACAGGGCATGTTCACTCCTCATGGACAGGGTCTGTGTCTGATCCTGGTGTTGGTATAGCCAGGACCCAGTACCTATTCATGGTATATGCACAATGCATGTTAAGCAGAATTGAACTTTTCCTTAAGACAGGTCCTCTAAAACCTGCATTGCTTGTCAGTCTTCAGCATTGTATGCCCAATTTCCCGTAATATTCCTCTTGCTGATTTCCATAGTGATGAGTGTAGTCTCCTTTTCATCATTTGTCAGATGATTTCCCAAAGCCTTGTGCTAATGTTTCCTGCAGCATCCAGAACTCGGGGTGTATTTTTGGAACATTTCACTCATGGCACCATGAGGGGCTGATACAATTCAGAGGGAGGAACAGAAGGGGAACCGAGTATGCGTGCGCGAGTCTACCATCCCCAAAATTCTTCACACCAAAGCTCGCCAACTCAGCAGAGGATAAAAACAGGGAAGAGAAAAGACCTCTAAGAAAGAAACCAAAAGCCAGCACTCGAAGATTTTGAATTATCAGGCTCATGGACACAATTTTGAATTATCAGGCTCAACCTTCTATAGGATAACATGTTATCTCCCCTTAGTTATAGTCAATAATTGATAATGGATAAGTGGAAAATACAAGTCTTGATATTTGAACACAAGGGCTCAACTCTCCCAGCTTTCTTTGCCACTACAGCTAGAAAGCTGATATAGGCTGGCTACAAACATCCCCACAAGTTGTACCTGCATGACTGTCCGCGGCAACACTGGATTCCAATGTTTGCTATTGTTCTCTTGGGGTTCTGGGTTCTTTTCAAAGAACTGGGCAGCTGGGAGTCCCCAATATTACCTTAGTTAAAATTGTAACGGAGCTCTCTGTTTTTAAACTAGCCTGGTTAATACTTGACAGGTGGCAGTGTTTGAAGACTGCCTTCTGAGACTGAGTTTACAAGAGCACCCCAGGCACCCTCTGCAGAAGTATTTGTGCTAAATTCACAATCACTTTTTTATTATTTTTTTCTTTAGAGTCTGGTGTAGTTTACATCTGTTTGCCCCATGAGTCCACTCGTAAAACAAGAGTAGAATTAACAGTTTGTGAGGATTCTTAGGGACTTTATATGTTTGTGAAAATGAAACTAATTCACCCTAACTCCACTATAACTGCTGCTGCACGCCGTGCACAGCGCCCTGCGACCCAGTGGGTTCCGCTAACGGTTGTTGACTGACTGATAAACAAGTTCCAGGGTTCTAATTGGCCAAGGCCTCCCTGGCTGCTCTGATGATTCATCGCTTTGAGTGGAAGATCCAGCCTATATCACTTGGAAACAAGCAAAAATGAAACTACACAAAAAAGACCCTGGAATACTGCCTCCCCTCCTTCAAGTTTTAGATCAAATGCCTTCTCCCCAGAGATCTTTCCTCTGACCACCCCAGGCTCATTGTTCACCACCAAACCCACTCTCCTCTCTACTTATGGCCCTTTTACATTTTCCCCTTTAATTGTATTCCCCGCTGAAACTGTCCTGTTGGTTTACTTGTCTATTCATTTATTATCTCTTTCCCCCAATGAGAAGAGGACAGGAACTTTGATTCGCTCACCTCTGAATCGCTAGTGCTTGGAACAGAGTGAGACACATAGCAAGGGTCCAATAAATATTTGTCGATGACCTTATGAATGTCTGAACCAAGGATAGTTGGCTATGCGGGGTCCCCAGTGAGCTCTGCCTGTCACTACATTGTGAGGCACTGGACCCATCAATCAGATTAGCTCACTGTGAACTGGGAACACTGAGAGTAAGGTACCAATCGCATCGGAGAAGGTGGAAGCAGAGACAGAACTGATGAGTCACCACACTGGTGGCCTGTTTGAGTGGAGGCGACTAGAAATGAGCTTTGGAGGAGATAGAAAAATGACCAGATGGCCAAGGTGCTGCAGCCTGGAATGTCAAATCATTTCCTGGGAGGCCTTACCTTGCAGCTACTGAGATGGTTTCCTGATCTTCCTTGCTTCCTCATTAATTAAGTGAGCCCAAATGTGTCTCTGTTCTTTACACCTCACAAAAGCCTAACTAACAGAAGTTCTTTATAATGTCATCACTCCAGCTAAAAGGATGCTGGGATCTAGAGGGAGTAACTTGCCCAAGATTGCAGAGCTTGCCATTGCTGAGTCAGGGTTTAAACTTTTCCACTATATTAGCTGCCTAATTTCAGCTTCACAACTGTCCTAGGAGATAGGAAGGAACCAGACTGCCTTGAGATAGATTTATCCCTCAGATAATTCATCTGGAATCTGGATGACTACCTATAAAGCATGCCATAGTGGAGGTCAAACTCTGTATCCATAGGAACTAGACCAAATTGGCTTCTTAGATAAATTCAAATCCTGAGAATCCACAATGTCATAGTAGAGGAGAGGAAAAACATGGGTGAGATTTGAGGTGTCTGCCCACAGAGTGAGTTTTCTTTTCATAGTCCTGCAGAAGGCTCCTTCATTTGGAGATCTTGGTATGTTAATTCCTCTCAGGAACTTCAGTCACCAAAACTTTCCCCTAGTTAAACTCCTACTCAGGTCTAAAATCCACAGTCTATTCATGGTCTGGATTTTATACTGGCACTGTTACTGAAGCTTTGAACTTCTGGTCCATATCTTTAGTGACCATGAGAACCTACAGTTCCTGGAACTTACCTTCCCCATTAACAATGAAACAGTCCTTTGGAAAGGGTACCAACAACACCAATAGCATCCCTCCTTGTGAGGTCATTCTGTGTTTTCATAGTGCTGTGACCTGGCACCAGGAGCTTAGAGTTCAACCTAAATCTTGAAATATTGTTTTACTGACTTTTCTCAAAAAGGGTAAACCATGTCTGACTCAATATAACTCTCGCATACATTGTTCAGAGTCCACTAGTGATATACTAGCAGATTATCCCTTTCATCATATCAAGCTGTAAAACCTGGAGTGCATAAAGTCAAAAGGACTTGTTCCCAGGTAGTCCCACCTCCCCCCATTAGTTTTTGAGAATCACAGGCGGAATGTTTGGGAATCTCAACACCATATTTCCAAGTATTTACCACTGACTATGAAGGTTTGCAATGCAGGCTCACTTCTGCCTCCTGCTATTTGGCAGGACCGGTGGTCCCCAGAGATGGGCATCCCATCCAGTGCAGCATCTAGAGAGTTCCCATTTGCAAATCCTCATACATGTATATATATACTCCTGGGAAATTTCCACTAGCAAACCCTCACATGCCAACATGTGGGGGGCCCAGGTAGGGCTGCTCACCAGGGAGCCCAGTACCAGACAGGAGACATCACAGTGATGCACCTGGGTATTCTGTCTTTCCCCTGAGACCTAAACAAGAAGAAATGAGCTAACCAGGTCATAGCCAAAATGTAGGCCGCACTCTCAGGTGCGCTTCCTTCTTGGGAGTGTTACACCTCACAGGGCCGTGTAAGAATTTTTTATATGTAAGTTAGACTACTCATGAAATTATTTTGAAACCATAGCATCCAAACCTGAAAGAAATCAGTCTAGTCTTGAAAAGCACAAGGCAGTAGGACAATAGAAATAGTAATTTTTAAAAAGATGTGATAAGGATCTTAATGTACTGAATTATGTTTCAAGTTAATGGTACTATCAGAGGCGTCAGATTCTGTTGTTAGTAAGTATTTTACTGCCTTGAGGGCTTTTGACCTAATATATATATATGGTATTGTTCTAGCTGGATAGTTTGGGGTGTTATCTTGTCCAAAGGGGGACATAATGTAGGACTTAAAATATTTCTCCTCCTAGGTTCCTTTCCAGACCTCTATGAGACCATAGAATTGAAAATGAAAGCAAAATAAAAATTCCAAATCACACACATCCCATTAACATTTACTGATCAAGTGCCTCTAAGACATCAGCCCCAAAAGGAGCCAAAGGTAAGTGCCCCCACTCTTGCCCCAAACCCTCAGTTTGCATAACAAAATAATAAAGCCTTCCCTGTGAGCCCAGAGTGGAGGCCACGAATGCTGCGCAGTAGTCGTTCAGTGAAAAACCAAATTAACACTGATTATATTCTGGCTTGCTGTGGTGCCGCCAGTGCGACTTCACAAGGGAAAATGGCATCGGTGGCACTAGGTGGCATCATTCTGACACATTTACAGACCATTAGCCAGCGCTAATATCATTTCAAAGGGCTGGTGTCAAAGTGGGGCGGGCACCCTAGGACTGCCACTCAGCCCTGTGTGATCTGCCAGTGAAAGCTCTGTGCTCCCAATGAAGAGAAAGGGCTTGCGCTAGGGTCTGGGTCCTAACTTATTCCTGTAGGTCATTCAGGGCAGGTGTGTCCTGAGGCAAAATGTAAAAAAGTTCTAGAAATTTCTTTTTGGGGGGTGAGTGGGGGGGTCTCGACAGGAAATCCCTTTGCCTTATTAACTCACAGAAAAATCTAAGTGCTTTTTAGTTGGAGACTAGTAGCCACATGAGCCAGACAGTTCCTGGGTCAAAGTGATTGTTTGTGTCTGTAATTGGAACTTCAGAGTTAGACTCCTTAGCCTAGCAGGCTTCTATCAGGGGGAGGTTGGCAGGATGATTGCGGACTAATAGAGATGTTTGACTGGGGAAGAATTTTTAAAAATCATGTAGTTCATAAAACTAGGGTAGGAAAATCTGTGACTCTAAGTATGGTCCACGGAGGAGCAGCACACGCATGCCCAGGGAGTTGTTAGGAATGCAGAATCACAGGCCCCACCCCAGGTCTTCTAAGTCAGAATCTACATTTTAATCAGACCCCCAGGGGATTCCATTACTGTTTGAAAAGCACTGGTCTGATCTATACTCTTCATTGAAATGATGCTTTTTAAGAGAAGGAAAGTTTTCATTAATTTCTATAGTCAAAGCTCTTTCTTGGACTCAGGGCCAGCCCTCCACCAAATCCCCTCTCCTGTCTGTCTCATCTCCTCTTTGGCCACTCTATCCCTCTATTTCCTGCAATATGCCCAGCTCATACATTCTGTCTTCAAGGCCACCTGGATCCTGCCAGGAGAATGCTTATTCTGCAGTGAAAGTAGTTGAAAAGCAGGAAAAGCACTCAACTTAGATCCCAAGAATCGAATCTGAACCTTGGTTCTGCAGAATCCCGAAAGTAAATCTGTTTATTTTTCTAATGACAGTCATTTTTCTTCATGCAGAGGTGAAATGAAATAGTGCATGTAAAAGAACTTTATGAGCTGCAAAGTAGTAAAATATGCCTAAGGTCTTGTTGCCCAAGGAAGTTATTTTTGAACACGTGTTATTCATAAAGGGGGCAGTATTGTGTGAAGGTTAGGAGCCTGGGCTCAGCCCTAGCCAGTTGGCTGAGTGGATAGAGTGTCGGCCTGCAGACTGAAGGGTCTTGAGTTCGATTTTGGTCAAGGGTGCATGCCCAGGTTGCGAACTTGATCTCCGGTAGGAGGAGTGCAGGAGGCAGCCAATCAATGATTCTCTCTCATCATTTATGTTTCTATCTCTCTCTTTCTTTCCTTTCCTCTCTGAAATTAATAAAAATTAAACATAAAATAAAAAAGAGCATGGGCTCAGAGCTGATTACTAGGGTTTAAGCCCTAGAGCTGTCACTTCCTGGATGACCATGTTTGATCACTTTCCTCATTATAATGGTACCTACCTACTCTCATGATAGGGCTGTCATAAGGAATGAAAAAATGATGCCCATCTCCACTAATAAAAGAGAAAGATGCAAATTGATCATACCTTCGGCATGTCCACCAGGCAATCAGGAGTGGGTATGCAAATTAAGCCAACAAAGATGGCGAGTTAATTTGTGTATGCAGGCTCTGGGTGGCCAGGGTGGGATGCTTGTGTTCTGCATTGCCCCAGTCGCTCCAGGCCTCTGGGCAGCGTGGGAAGGCAGAAAGGTGGTTCTGGCCAGAGCGAAGGCAGTGACAGCAGCCAGGGGAAGGAAGGCCCATTCTTGCATGAATCTTCATGCATCAGGCCTCTAGTAATATCCATACATGTCAGCTATGATGACTACTAAGTGCAGTAACTTTATATTTATATATATTGTTTGTAAGGGAAACACAGACGCATAAGATAGATGAACGGGGAACAAACTCAGAGGCATGTGAGGGCGGGAAAAAGAAAGGGAGGAAGCCCTAACCAGTTTGGCTCAGTGGATAGAGTGTCGGCCTGCAGACTCAAGGGTCCCAGGTTTGATTCTGGTCAAGGGCATGTACCTTGGTTGCTGGCACGTACCCAGTGGGGAGTGTGCGGGAGGCAGCTGATCCATGTTTCTCTCTCATCGATGTTTCTAACTCTCTATCCCTCTCCTTCCCCTCTCTCTTCTTCTCTGTAAAAAATCAATAAAAGATATTTTTTTAAAAAAAAAAAATAAAGAAAGGGAGGAAGAAGAAAACAGACAGAGACCCAGAGATCCAAAGACAAGAATAAGAGGCAAGCTAAGTGAGAAGCAGCCCCGGGAAGATAAATGGGTAGACTTTATATTATCCCTGAAAAAGGAGCATTTGGGGGGGTAACACTACAAGCAAATGATTATTTGTCACAGATCAGAGCCAACATAGACCACAGCCCCGAGTCAGGTGCTTGACCCTCTGCACAGACAGAATTGCCATTATTGAGCATGCAGACTAATTGTACATATTATATGAATAAGTCATCATACCATAACCTTAAATAAACAAACCTGTGTTAATAAGGATGTGGTTTTATGCAATACAATAAAATTATTGACGTACACTTCCCTTCTATCTCCAGAAAGATCTCTATAGGGCTACACTTAATGCCATTGCTATCCTCTCTCCAAGGAAGTTTTGCCTTCAGTCACTAAGTCAGAGTCTTGACCTTAACCGTTCCTTTCCTGGCCACATGGGAGACCACAGGATTCTGTAAAATCCAGCTGTGGTCCCTTCCTGTGGCTCTGGAAATCCCCATGCCAGCCATGGCTCTGGGCCATTTCCCATTCTGCCCATTGCTCACAGCTGCTTACATCGGCTTTCAGTCATGCCCTCCTTTCCCAGGATTTTCTTCTGTCTAGTCTCTAGTGAGGGATGGTGGATGTCGCCCTGTGTTGTGATTTCACAAACAGCAGACACTCTGCTTTCTCACTCCCTTTGCAACATGCACTTGTACCCCAACCTAGTCCACCCAGCTTTAGGGCTTCTGCCTTTAGGGGTAGAGGCAGCCTCCTCCGGGTGCACTTGCCCTGTGTTCCTGGACATTGGGTTAAAGGTCGTGGTCTAAACAATGGTAGAACCCTGCTACTTCATTCATATCTCAATGTCCTCATTCTTTCCTACATTGAGCACAGCATTCCATCTTGCTAGTCTATTCTACTCACCGTTGGCCTGCCTTGGTATCTGAAATTCCACATTTTGTATCCATTTTTTACTGCTTATGTCTCTCAGAGGAGTATCAGTAATTAAAGCATTAATGAATGTAAGGGGAGGTTAGTGAAAAGAGATCTAACACCTTAAAGCAGTAGTTGGCAAACTGCAGACCCTTGAGTGTGGCTCTTCCACAAAATACCACGTGCGGGCGCACACGTACAGTGCGATTGAAACTTTGTTGCCACACTCAAGGGACCAAAGAGCCGCATGTGGCTAGCGAGCCGCAGTTTGCCGACCACTGCCTTAAAGTGTTTAATATTTGACTAGACGGAACAAAATTGTTCAGTGTGAGGAGATTATTGGAATAAATGTCATCCCGTCATGAGAGAAGGTAAGTGAGCGATCTAGTCATGCCTCAGTCCTTAGGAGGCTGCAGTTTGCGATAAATGAGGCACCTGCCTCAGTTATTCTCAGGTGTTAATTGTACCAGCAAGACCATTTCCAGAGTTGTCTAAAATAATTTTTATACTAACAAAATTCCATGAATTTGTGTTCAAGTATTCAAATCTTTCTTGAGTCCAAAGGACTCCAGCGTGCCATTGAGAATTCAGTGGTCAGCCTTGCCCCCTGACACCAGGATGCTGGGTGAAGTAGTACGAAAAACCACTTTGGTAAGAAATAACTTAGTAACATTTGCAGACACCTTTGCCACACAAGTTCAGGGAGACAATTTTCTATCTGCTGGTCCATCTTGTGCAGTACTCTGCCCAGAGGAAGCCTACAGCTGTCAACAGATGAAAATGATTGAGATAAATAATTCTTTCTCTTCCTCCCATTCATGAAGAGCCTTTCTCAGAGTGGCCTTGGTGCGTTTAGAGTATAGATTCATGAGCACGAAGAAAGGAACAGAGGCTGAAACTCTGATGACTGGCCTCTCCTTTGATTCTTAAACAATCTCCAATATCCATTGATTACAAACATGTTCACACAGACATTTCAAAGTATCAATGTGTTTTTAATTTAATTCAGGTGTGTGCCCTCTCTGCCTCTGTGTTACTCACCTCTCTCACTCTGACTCTTGAATTATTTAATGTTTTCCCCCAGTTAATCTAAATTAGAGTTGTTGCTTTTTTTTTTAAAGGAGAGGATGGAAGGAAACTAAAAATAATCACTGAGGCAGGATATATTACACCAACTGCTTTTGCCTCTGGTGGTTGCTGGAGTTTCCTTTGTTGTCTTGTTTGATTGTTTCATTTATATGGCAGGTTAGACAGCAACAGACTTCTGTTATTGCCTTTTCTCAGTGGTGGATTTTTTAGACTCAGCTCCCCCTGAGGCAGCCACTCCCCATCCGCAGCTGGTGACAAGAGGTGCTGTTGCTCTCAATACTTAACACCTACTGGAGAAGGATCAACAGAGGTGCTATTAAGTGGCAGAGGGTGTCTCCATTTCTGACTGTTCAGGCCTTTGTTGAGAGACACAGAGAGGGATGGAGTGACTAGAAAAAAAGGGGTAAGAGAGGGAGAGAGCATGCGTTTCAGTGTCTCAGTTTTTTATGAACTGCTTTTGCAGATGCTTGATTGCATTTGTTTGTAACTTCCCACCGCCAGCTTCCATCCTCTCCTTTAAGGACATTCTGATTTTTGTTGCTTTTTTTTTTTAATAACCAGAAATAATTTTTTAATCAAATTGTAATAGAAGTGTATTAAAGAGGAGCAGACATTTGTAGGGGGCAGGGTTTTTGCCACAGAGCAAGAGTCTGAGGATCAGAAATTCAATCCCCTGGGCAGTTTTTTAAAGTTCTCCCAGGAAACTTTGGGTCATTAGTTACTTCGAACTTTCCATTACTCTTTTAGTTAATGCAGCCGCAGAGCATCATCATTGGCATAAAACTGGGAATGAGGAGATTTATGGATGGAGAGGAAGTGAAACTTTGTGAAATTAAACAGACTAGATGGCTCTGGTAATACTTCAGGCGATAAATTAGCCCTGCAAATGGCGAAGGAAACCCAAAGAATCTTGGTCGTTAGGAGAGGGTTTCTGATTCCGGATCGTGTCTCCTTCAGGCTTCTCAGCTACCTTCTATTCCCATTAAGTCCATAGAGCAGCAAGCCAGGAAAAGTTAAATACTCAACCCGGATGGTGTGGCTCAGTGGTTGAATGTTGACCCTTGCAACAAGAGGTTTCTGGTTCGATTACCAGTCAGGGCACATGCCCAGGTTGTAGGCTCGATCTCCAATAGGGGGCATGCAGGAGGCAGCCGATCAATGCTTCTCTCTCCTCAATCTTTCTATCTCTTTCTCCCTTCCTCTTCCTCTGAAAAAGTCAATTAAGAAAAAGTTAAATACTCAATTAAGTTTCTTTGGGGTTTTTTTGTTTTTGTTGTTAAGGGTACTAAAAGCAAAATGAGGAAATGTAAGGTTAAGGAATCTCACCTAGTCTTCTGAGCAATTGAAAACCAAGATAATCTTGGTCACCTATGTGCATAGCACTGAGACATACACTATCATACCCCAAAAAAACATTTTTCAAAAATTTTAGAGAGGCTCTAGAGCCAGGTACCTGAATTTAAAATCATACCATGGAGGATGTCAAAGGTCTTTAAGGAGACTACAAGAGAAAGGTAGGAGGTGCTTTTATAATAACTATGCAAATTACCAAGTGACTAACCACCCACATTAATCCCTCAAGATCAAGGGACAGAGTAGTCAGAAATAGCCTGGGTGTGGAAACATTGGGAAAGTGAATAGGATTTGGATAAATATTATAGACAGAAGAAGTCATTTAAAAATGTCTTCCTTCTTTTCTGGCTACTTTCTCTCCCTCTGTCTTTTTGTTGTTGTTGTTGTTGTTGTTGTTGTTGTTAAAATTTCATTGATTTTTTTTTAGAGAGAGTGGAAGGGGTGGGGGAGGGAGAGAGAGAGAGAGAGAGAGAGAGAGAGAGAGAGATTTTTGATGTGACACAGACATATTTATTGGTAGCCCTGACCAGCTGGGGATGGAACTGAAACCCTTGGGTGCATAGACCAGTGCTCTAACCACTGAATGCCCGGGCCCGGGCTGTTGTCTCTTTTGATAAACCTGATAAGCTCCAATAAATATCCCAAACTCTCTCTTGTGCAAACAGTGAAAACCGAGTGATGTCTTACCCTAGAACAGCAGCATAAGAAAGGCCTTCAATGCTCTGTGCCTTCAACCTCATCTCTCTTTTTCATTGGTATGTAATGGGGCTTTGAACCCTCTGCATCATTACAAATCATGTAATCCCTATTACTTGGACAGGGTAAGGAAATTTTAAAAAGTAAAATATAGTATATATTAGGACACTATGATTTTCCTTCATATTCTGCCTAGGACTCAACAATATACTTGCTTGAGGAAGTCTGAATTGTATCTAGCTTTCTTGATTGCCACAGCCCAACGCCAAGTTGTGAGTGCCCAAACTCACATATTCTGTGCTAAGCCACATCTCAGTCTGCCCAGGGTTGGGTGGTTTCGTTTATAAAGCTTTACATGTGTTCATGCTGAGTTTTATCTTCTAAGATTTAGTCTTATCAAGCTCCAGTTATCCACATTTTAAAAAATATTCGATATATTTACTGTCATTCCAAATGATAAAAACAAAAACAGAATCAGAGAAACAGAGATCAAACTCATAATTGCCAAAGGGGACAGGGATGGGGGTGGATTTAAAAAGTGAAGGGGAATAGAGTCAATAATATTGTGATAACTTTTTAAGGTGAAAGACAGTAACTAGACTTATTGTGGTGATCATATCATAAGGCATATAAATGTTGAATCACTATATTATAGACTCAAAACTAATATAATATTAAATGTCAACTAGACTTAAATAAAAATAAATAAAGTTCGCCAAACCGGTTTGGCTCAGTGGCTAGAGCATCGGCCTGCGGACTGAAGGGTCCCAGGTTTGATTCCGGTCAAGGGCATGTACCTTGGTTGCGGGCACATCCCCACTGGGGGGTGTGCAGGAGGCAGCTGATTGATCTCTCTCATCGATGTTTCTAACTCTCCATCCCTCTCCTTCCTTCTCTGTAAAAAAATCAATAAAATATATTTTAAAAAATAAAATAAATAAAGTTTAAGAAGATGTTGGACAAGGCAGACTTCAGACGGAGCCCTGCCACCCGGCACTTTCCTGACCAGTAACCGGTGCCTGTGGTTTCTGCTGTTTGCATGCTGACCACTTACGCATGTATAATCAGCGGCCCTGAAACTTGTCCACGAGGCTCTCATAAAAGGCTTTTTCAAATGTTTTTTCCAAAGTTTTGCTTCTCTGTCGATTACATCGCCCTAATTCTTGGAATAATGTTCTTATCAAAGGAAGAACAGGAGACTGAAGAAACTGCTTGTCTTTGGTGACTCCACGTTGGTTCTTAATGATCCCTAGTACATTCTCCAGGGATTCTTAAGCCAATCCTTTAATAACAATTTCTGATTATTTTGAGGGGAGGAGTCCTAGAATGAGCAGCCCTAGTGGGTTATTTGCAAAATTTCCCTTGATCCTTCTTAAAATCACTCCTGAGTCTCCAGGTCATCCGTTCTCCTGGCCACCCCCTCGCTCCCTGAGATGTCTCTAAGGTCAGGCACGATAAAGTTCAGCTATCCCCATTGCAAACCCTCTGCAGATGAAGGCCAGGGGAGAGCTCTCCAAGGCGGACGGGAAACATCCCTTGCCTCCAACAGGATCATCCTAATTAATAATAATCACAATAATATTGTGCTCTGCCTTTTATCCAGGGACACCCCAACAGCCGAACGCTTTATGCACATTATTTAATTAAGCCTTATGACAATCCCGTGAGGGGAACTGGGAAACGGAAAGATTGGCTCAGTCTCTGCGTACGTACGGAGACCTGTGCAGAGGAGCAGGCGAGAGTGCAGAGCAGACAGGTGGGGAGGTTAAGTAAGAAGGGGCACTGAGGGCACCTGTGCCCCGGAACTTTCTAATGGGCCACCAGCCATGCCCCTGGAGGAAACTCATCTCCAAATCTCTGAAATGCTCCTGAGGAGTTTTATGTTTGTTGCTCCAAGATTGTAGCCATGTTCTGTGCGATTCACTATTCTAGGTGTGATTTTAAATAGACTGAAGAAAACGCTGAGTAAACCATGTTTACATTTCCTCTCTTGCTGCCCATTCCCCTCTCTCCTTGACCACCGTGGGGCTCAGATTTGTCAGCCAGACTGACTGAGGCACAGTCAAGTGAAGCAAATGACTATGTTCACTGTCACTGCCAAGCCCAGACCCTATTCCTTCGTACCCTAGTGGTCAGAGCCTCGAGGTCTGCTCAGGAGAAAGCTGTCCGGAGTCACGGAGGGCAGTTCTGTTCTTGCCCAAGCAGAGCAGGCCTGTGTACGGACGCCCAGCCTGGGGCCCGGGCTGGTGTCTGCTCTGTCCTGGGAGCCAGATTCTCCGAAGGACCTCCCTGGTCACCAAAGACAAACACAGAATAAGCAGTGTATCTTCTTCGTGAAACTCCCTTAAAGCACAATAGAGACAGATTCATAGGCAGAGAGCAGGCAGACAGCTCTGATGGTGGGAGGGGGAAGAGGGTGTTGGGAGAGGAGGGAGGTATTGAGAAAAAAAGAAAAAGAGAGAGAAATAACTCATGGACACAGACAACAGTGTGGTGGCTGCTGGGGGGAGGAGGATGAGTGGAGGTAGGAGAAGATATAGGGGGAAAATGATGATAAAAAATAAAGAAAAAAGAAACATTGTATCATATTGGATCATGGAAAAATTATATGAATTACAGGCCTGCTTTGCTGTACTTGACTTAAATATAATATGTAAAAACTATTTCTTTTTAATCCTGGGGACTTTGAAATAACACTTCTACCTCCCTGAGAAGTGTTTGCTAGGCTAAATTGTCTAAAATTGTCTTAACTTAGCACTCAACCATTAAATCAAAGTGTGTTGGGATGAATTAAAATAACTGGGATGGAATGCTCTTTCCCAGGGGAGTTTATGATCTCACTTTGGCACCACCTGGCACTCACGTGCCTGAGAAGCCTCTACATACTGGCTGTGGCTCCCCTCTCCACTGTAACATCTCACATGATGGACAGCAAGAAATCAGGAAAGTGAAAAACTGGTTATTGACATAAATATCAATTGGTCATTTAGGTTGAGCTGTGCTCCCTATTGAAGATCATTCTGGAATGTCATTACCTGCACTTAGTGGGAAATCGCCATAAGTTCTTCAAAAACTTTTTCAAAAAATATATTTCTTTATTGATTTCAGAGAAGAAGGGAGAGGGAGAGAGAAATAGAAACATCAATGATGAGAGAGAATCATTGATATTGACTGCCTCCTGCACACCCCCTACTGGGGATCGAGCCCACAACCCAAGCATGTGCCCTTGGCCAGAATTGAATCTGGGACCCTTCAGTCCGCAGGCCGACGAGCCAAACCAGCTAGGGAAAATTGCCATAATTTTTATTTGCATCTTTCCATCAGGGAATAAAACCCACACAGCAGCCATCACTGGATTGAGCATATTTAGAATTTCTCACACCTATTTCTCCTCTGTGAAATTCTCATCGATACATTCATGTGTGGAGAGAGAAAATGGGCATATATTTAAATATGTATACATAACAGACATATAGACTGATATAGATCTATATCTATATCTAATCTATTAATCTATATATATATATATATATATATATATATATATATATATATATATTTATATATTCTCTTCCCATCCATTCACTGTCAACACCAGTTACTTCGGAGATCAGGAAATGAAATACTATTTTTGGAGGAAAGACCGATCTTTCATATGGAATGTCCAGAAAATGACCCAGCCTGCCCCCCATTCAGACCTCAAGGCATTCAAGTGCCGCTTTGTCCCGATGCTCACTTCTATTCAAAGTTCATCCTCTGAGGTTGAATGAGCCTCCCTCACCCCCAAGAAAAGGCTCCACTAACCTTGCTGCCCTTGCATCCTCCCTGTGTCTGCCCTACACAGGGAGAAAGAATGAACTTGGGCTTTGCAAAACTGGCTGCCCAATTATATGTTTAAAAAGATGTTTTGCTGACATCTAGAGGCATTTGGGTAATAACACTTATTAATAATGCTTCTTCGCATGGATAGGGTGTCTTGCATTGCATGATACCCCAGCTCTTTACACACATTAATTAATTACCCATCACAGCACCCCTGTGAGGCGGTGTAGGTGAGCATTATTATGTGCAAAGGATTTATTGATTTTTCAAAGTAATATATAGCTGAGGCACAGAGGGGGAAACCATAGGAGCATGAATTAAAGAAGAAGAGGGATACAGTGACTGTATAAGAAAACAAATAAAACTAAGAATTACCCCCACTGTGCTCTGTAGAAAGGAATGATCACTTCACAAGTTCCAAGGGCCTGAACTTTAAGTAATTTGATTGTTAGCAACTTATGCAAAGGCACCTAGGAGGTTGGAGGAAGGGAGCCATCAATAAAAATTCCCTCTTCTTTTCAAGCCCATTCATAATGCTTCCTGCTATGGGTGCTCCTCCCTTGGGCATTCCCAGTAGTTAGTAAGGAACTGGGACAGTGGGTCAGCTCTTAGGTTTATGATGGAAGCATTTTGTTTATGGTGGGGTGGGGACCCAGGATAGGGTGCTTAGAGGAGGAGGGGAGAAGAAAGAAACTAAGCCAGATTTGTTTGCGGAAATGCGCTTGGAGGTTGTGGAATTTCAGCTATGCCACTGAGTGCAGCTATATAAATTGACTGTCTTTCGGAATTCTTCTAGTCTTGTTTTATGGTAGTGGCTCAGCTGCTTTTCTATTTTTTTAAGTGGTGACTATTCTGGGTTCTTCTTTTAGGCATGATTCTTATTTATTTTCATGGAGCTAAAACTTCGGGGGCTTACTATTCATTTCTAAGCTGAAAGGTAATATTCTACTTAAAAAGAAAAGTGTCATAAAACCCCTAGCTTGCAGACACCAAGACATGATAGAAGACTCGAGAAATGCTTTATATTCTCCATGTAAGTTATTGTAATGCTTTGTTTTTATGAGGATGACAATAAGTTGCTTTTAAAACAGCTTATTTTGCTCAGAACTCATACTCATTGGGTTTGAAAAAAATGTAACAAGAAAGTAAAGTGAACATGAGTGAGCATGCATGGCTCTTGGGGATGCGGGCGCTTACCTTTTGGACTTGATGCCAAAATTAAAGTGTCACCTTGTGCTCTGCCTCCCCACTCCCTATCACTTTCCCCATGTTCCCAGGCACACCAGAACCTAGGTTTGTCACCACAAACACTGCCGCCTCCATTGCATCTTTTGGAATATCAAATCTCAGGCCAAAGATCAAAATCAGTGAAAGAAAATGCTGAGCAACACCAGGCCAATTAAGTCTATGAGGGCTGCCCCAGCACCAGGCACCCTTCCTGGTGGGCTTCCTCTGACCACTTCCTGTGTGTGTGTGTGTGTGTGTGTGTGTGTGTGTGTATTTCATGTCATATTGCCATACTAACAGAAATTCTACCAATTCTAAATTTATTAGCAAAAATATATGTTCCTTTTTTTACACTTGATATATGACGGGTTGATCAGTCATTTACTCATTGAAATGAAATGGTTTGATCCATTTTCTTCCCAACTTACAGTTCCGATCAGATGTCCTGAAGACGATGGAACTTTGTTTGAGATGGAGGTGAGATGAGTCATTTGGAATTGTGGCTCCCTTTGGGAAGGGGCAGGCCAGAGAGTTCCGTGATGTTGGCTTAAGACCCTGGAGACTTGGGAAGAGGGCTCCTGGTTAGAGGGAAGGAGATCTCTATTAGAAGAGAGACAACAAATACCTGATACACCATCAGTCTCTAAATGTTACCTGGGTCTGACTCAAGGGGCCTGAAATGAGGGAAGAAACCTTTTCTTCTTCCTCTTCCCTTTCCTTTTTCTCCTCCTGCCCCCTGCCCTGTGCTTGACCTGCTGTTCCCAAACATCACATCTTCACCACAATCCGACTCTACCCTGGGTTAAGGAGGCTTCAGGAGTTCACCTGGGAACCCAAACATCGTCAATAATCTTGCTTCTCAGGGCAAATGTCTTTAAAGTTCCAAGCTATAGGATAAGGAGACAATTTTGAAAACCATCCCATTACAAAACTGGAGACTGCTTCATCGCCAAACAAGGAGTGCCCCACGTCCTCCTATGTGCACTAAGTTCAGCTCATGGGCATTGCAATTTGTACCTGCTGTGGTTTAAGGAAAGAATTTACTATCAAGCTTTCTGTGTACTGTCTTTTTCTATAAGCAGATAGGCAGGCACTTGCCTAAGATGGTAATTTATACCAGGTGAATATTAATGAACATGCATTTCAATTCCTTTTTTATGGTAACATACCCCCAGGGTGAAGAGCAAGTCAGACAGTTAAAACTTTTATCCTGCACTAGCAATATGGGCCCATTTGCAAAGCAGCTAGTGGTAAAAAAAAAAGGTGCAAGTCCTAAAAAGTAAGGGATTTGCTCATTAAAACTTATTTTTGAAACTTGCAACTTTGGAGGGTCATTACTCCAATAAAATATCTGTAGGTAGTGACATCAATTAATCGAGGTCTAAAGGTACTAAGGTACTCTTTTGCTTTTTCGTTTTATCTGCATTTCTGGGATGATTTAGGGAAAGGGCTGGGAGATATGGAGAGGAAATGTGCTGTTGGTTATACACAATGTTGAATACAGAGATCAGCGAGGTTTCTCCCTCATTATTGCTGGGTTCTCTCATCACTCTTAGGACTCTCACTGTTTTTTCATCATCCCAGCAACAACCAGTTGGTTCCCTCATCTGACTGTGTTGCTAGTTCAAAATTAAAAGACACTCTTAATATAAGTGTCTCTTCTTTGTCCAAAATCTTTTAATAACTTTTCATCTCATGTAGAGTAAAAACCAAAGTCCTAGCCATAGCTGACATGTTCCTACCTGGTCTGTCCCCCTTACCCTTTGACCTCAGCTCTTAAGCTTCCCCAGTCACTCACTCTACTCAGGCTTCCTTGCTGTTCCTGAGGCCCTTTAGAAACACTCCTGCCCCAGGACCTTTGCACTTGCCATTTAGAAGATATCTTCATGGCTTCCTCTCTTACTTCCTTCATATCTTAGCTTAATTGGCACCTTCTCAGGGAGATCTTCCCTGGCCTTCATCTAATTTTTAATACTCTTTTCCCTTCTTCATCCTGATATGCTTCTCATCCTCCAACTCTGCTTCAATTTGTGTGTGTGTGTGTGTGTTTGGGGGGGGGGGCATTTATATAAGCATGATATTGTTTATATTTTACTTCTTTATCGTGTTTTTCATTGGTATCCTTCAAATTGAACAAAAGCATAAGGTCAGGAATTTCTGCTGTGCTCACTGCTGTGTCCTCAGGACATAGAACAATATTTTGCACTTAGTAGGTGCTCAATAGATACATGTTAAATGGATCTTGGGGAAAGTCCTGGGTATTGAAGGCAGAAATTGTTCGTGGAAATCTGATGTGTAAATGCGGGAGCACCAGGCAATAAGTGTAAGCATGCAGAGAAATTAACTTTCTTTAAAGTGGCCAGTTGAACAAATTGAAATCACAGACCAAATTACGCCAACAAGCCTTTAATGAAACTGCTACCAGTTCATTCAAGGCTGCCCAGATGATTTCAAAAGCAATGTGGCAGAGTGTCTATTTCCCAGTGATAAATGCATGTTCACTGCTAATGCTTTTTTCTTTTTTTTTAGAAATCTTGTGTGTCTTCAGTGAAGCTAATTTATAAACCTTAACTACTGTAGCTAATTTAACTGGCTAATTTTAGACATTGTGCCAAATTAAAATCTTCATTTTATTGAGTATCATTTTGTCTACTGCTAACATTAATACGCATTTCATAATGTGTGGCTACAAATGTTTTAAATATATATTTACGCTTTAAGAAGCATTTGTGTTAAGATTTTTTTTCTTGTACCTTTTAGAGTCTGTCTTGGCAAATCATACATCTATCAGGCAGTTTCTCATGTTTAAGGTCTGCATGGAGCAAGTCAGGAAAGACACTAGTCCTCCTGGGCTAATTTAGTAAATGCTCACTTTCATTTCTCTCTCTTATTGAAGTAACAAGAAAATGAGGTTTAGAGAAGTGTGTAGGAAGTATTAGCAATTGGTATCTACATGTGACCCCTCTGACTAATGAGATGGGAGCATAAAATGGGCAATGTTGCAAAAAAAAAAAAAAAAAGATGTCATTGACAAATGGACTTGAGTCAATCAAATCAATGTAACTTAGCTAGTCTGTAAGCATTTTTGAAGAGATAATATGTATTATAATCTCTTTCCCTACTCTCATTTCCACTTGATGACTGTCCTATCTATGTTGATAAAATGTTTTAAAATTTCCATTTGTATTCAATGTATATACAATTTTTCTCCCATGCATGCTTCTCAAATTCAGGTTGCAAGTTTGTCTCTGATGCTCACCTCCTTCCACTACCTCTAGATATATCTCCCCTACCCATCTTGACACCTTCTGGTGCATAAAACAGTGCTATGTATGTAGAAATGATCTCAATAAGTAATTGTTTACAAAAACGAAGAATCTTAGATGTATGTATAGGAGCACACCTACTCCTAGACCCTATATGAAGAAATAGTTATATCACTATAAGATTGTGATATCCCCAGAGAAGAGCTCAGCTGTTATTTTTTAGGCTACTTCTACAAATATTCAACTACCTATTTCTTCAAACAAGGGCCACATATTTTCATAGTTCACTTCCTCCAACTGTCAGACTGTATCTATGCACTTGATGCTTATTGGTTGTAAGGACTTAATGTTATATGATCCACAGACAGGAGAGACTCTTAAACAAATGCAGGGGAAATATGGCTCTGTAATTTGCAGGTAAGTGTAGTTCCTTGTTTCTTTTAAACACAAGTAGAATAAAGAATAGCATTTCCTTTCCCTCTTTTCTAAAGTATAATTGGCATCTTCTTTTAGTTCAGCGGTTCTCAACCTGTGGGTCGCGACCCCTTTGGCGGTCGAACGACCCTTTCACAGGGGTCGCCTAAGACCATCCTGCATATCAGATATTTACATTACGATTCATAACAGTAGCAACATTACAGTTACGAAGTAGCAACGAAAATAATTTTATGGTTGGGTCACAACATGAGGAACTGTATTTAAAGGGCCAGAAGGTTGAGAACCACTGTTTTTGTTAATGTCTATAAACTACTCTTGAGAGATGGGTCCAATTTTTAGTAAAAGTAATGGATATATAAAATAAAAAAATAAATACAGACATGATTCACAAGAGCCTTGGCTGGGAGACAGCAAGGGGTAGTGGAAAGAGCATGACATTTGGTAAGAAAAGCAGGAGTTTGAATCTTAGGTTCACCACTTACAAACTGTGTGCCATCGTTAGTAAATTGGCACTCTAACTTTTAAATGAGGGCTACCGGTTTAGATAAGAGGAAACAAAGACTCAGAAGGTTTACCAAAAAACCCCCACATGTAAGTAAAGTGCTTAACACACCGTAGAAACTTGACAAATGTTAGCTCTCTAAAAATAACACTTAAAGTGTTGCCTGCGTTTATAAAGCTTTTGACATGTTCCCAGGACAGTATGAAGTGGTTTATCTGTGTTATCTCATTTAATCATCACAACAATCTTAATGCACCTTTTGTTGGGGGGGGGTGCGGTGGGGGGGGGGGCTCAGAGGTGAGAGCACTGTGCTTGTCCCTGAAAGACCACCACCGCCTAGCATTTGCCAAGAGCTTTGTCACAGTGCCAACACTGAGACAGTTTTCCCGATATTTTAAGCCCCGTACAAACCCAAACCCTTAAGCTCTCTTTACACTACAAAGGGTAATTACACATTGAGCCATCTTTTCAGATATTTTGAAATTAATCCTACCTTTTCCTGAGCTATCATAACTCGGCGAGGTACATTTTGTTTTGGAGAATGTGCTTGTAGGTCGTTTCCTGCATTTACAAGCTCATTTGCTGCAGCCAAGGACATTTTCCCTAAATGTTGTTGCCTTTCCTTCAGTAGTAAAAGAATAAGATAACTTGACCTTGTAGAAGTGAACCTTTTAGGTGGTGAACCATTTCCGGTGTTTGGCTAGGACCAGCTGGGTGACCCCGGTGCCCTCTCATGAATAATGCTTGGTGTCCCTGTCCAAATCAATCCTCTTCTGATTATAGCAATTCTGATACCCCTGTATCTCCAAACCATCATGTGGGAAAGAGGACTAGGAGAAATGATCAATGCCTTTGGAGGCTTTCCTGGTCTCCTCCTGCCCAGGATGGAGGCACTGAGAATGACATAGGATATCGATCGTGGGGATTTAGGAATTAGGAGCCCTACAACTCCTTGAGGATGGAAGTAGCCCCGAATGCCTGAGAGGTCAACATAATGCCAATGTTACAGCACACATGTTTACCAGCAGGCACTAAATGGGGGTGTGAGTGACTGAGGGGCAGTGGTCCGCATAGGGGTAGGAGAGGGGCCAATTCTATTCCAATCAGATGAAAAACAGCTCCTTTTTTTTTTTTTCTGAAAGGCATCCCATTAGAATCAACATGCTTCTTATTGGAACAAAAGGGAGAGCAATAATGGTTATTATGATGTTTATAACAGCTAACAGTTGTCCAGTGCTTAAGTTGACACAGACAGTATTTTTTCAATTAATGGTCACTTTGAGCCTCACAAAAGCGCAGGGAGATCTTAGGGGTCATCATTGCACTTCACAGATAAGGGGACTGAAAGCTCAAAGTTAAGGGAATTCAGGAGAAGGTTGGTGCTGCAGGCAGGCACTATGTAGGCATCACCTGCAACCATCGGGACAACTTTGAAAGGTCGGATTTGTCATCCCTATTTTACCAATAAGGAGAGAGAAGTTAAGCAAACTGACTGAGCATGGAGCTGATGAAGGACAGAAGTGCAATCTGAGCTCTGCACCTCCCGGCACCAGGGCCATTACATCACGACCATGACACTCTGCCTTCCCCAGGCCTTGCCCTTCCTTCTTTATGGTCTATTCAGCTTCGGTGCACTGTAAGCCAATCCCAGCAGAGCTTGGTCAGGATCATAAACGGGAAGAGGTAATTTAAGGGCCTTAGATGGATATCATGTTGGGTTCCGAGAAGGGTGAAAAATGTGCGGAGGCAAAGATTCGGCGGCAGCTCCTGGTGAGCAATTTCTCACGGAGAACAATAAAGCAGAATCTGTCTGCAGCACATGATAAATGTTCATAAAACTCAAAGGCACGGTGCAGAAAGATATACACCCTGATAAAGAATGTCAGCAAGACCAGAAAGGCACATATGTCAGAAGAGCTTTGGATTCGCAGCCTCAGATGATCGCTGCCCCATTCTGTGCTTTGTGACTCCCTCTGACCCCTGTGTACAATTCAGGCTCTGGTCAAATCAGAACAACAGGTGTTTATTGCGAGTCTGCTTATACAAGGTGTATGAAAATTCAGTTATGGCCATTAAGAAAAAACACCATGTTCTTCAGCACCCCTTGAATCTCATCAAATCATTTCAAACCATATCTCGTTGCATTATTGGAGACTTCCTAATTTAATGAAGAAATTTCATGACAATGAACACAGGCTTGTTAAGACCCTTCCTTCATGAAATGGAGTAGAGTATGGATTTATATCTACCTGTGTATCTATTGATGTATATTTACTAGTATTTCCCTATACATGCATATGCATATACTAGAGGCCCGATGCACAAAATTCGGGCAAGAGTAGGCCTTCCTTACCCCTGCTGCTGGCACTGGCTTCCCTCTGGCACCGGGGACAGGGTTTCCCTCTGGCTGCTGGCAGGCACCCAGGACCCAGGCTTCCCTGGCAGCCCCAGCTTTGCCCGGAAGGTTGTCTGGTCTAATTAGCATATTATGCTTTTATTATTATAGATATGTGTAATTAAGACTTATTAAAAGTGATAATGGCCTCCACAAAAGACAGGAAAACATCCTTACAAGCCAAAGGTTTAATTTAATTGTATCAAAAATAGTCATGGGCTGTAATAGGGAATATAGTCAATGATATTGTAATAATTATGTTGGTGTCAGACAGGTACTAGGCTTATGAGCTGATCACTTCATAAGTTATATAAATGTCTAATCACAATGTTGCACACCTGAAATTGATATAATACGTATATCAATTATAATTGAAAATGGAAACAATTATTTTTAAAAAATTAATTGTACCAGAAAAAGGATAGGCTGCACATATACAAATAATTCTGGACTCCCCTTCCTTACCCTTCTGTATGCTCTGCCTCACACAATTCTCCCTTTTATTTCTCAGGTTCTTCCTCTCCCAAGACTCTCCCTCTTTTCGCCTTTATTAAGGAGTCTTTGTCCTTTAGCCAGAAGCAAGCCTCCAGGCCATCCCCACATTCTAATAAAGCAGCCCTTTTGTCAATGGCGGTAATGATTACCTCTTTTACAGCTGCCCCTGGTGCTGCATTTTGTAACACGATTTGGCCTCTTTGGGCTCTGGTTAGTCCTATTTAACGTACTGCAGGGGTTCCCTGTTTGATCTCTAATTGATATAATTGACTGGGAATAATCGGGAAGGCTTTATAGATGCTTATTGATAGCTAATTTTCCTTCATCCATTGTTTAATTCGATAAGAGCATAACCTAATTTATTGTCACTCCAATAGGGATCCATTATCCTTTTGATAAATGCTTCTGGGGCCAACTTGTCAGTAACTGATTTCAAAGAGCTGTTTATCCCACAGAGTCCATCATTAGTTAATGGCAGTTTAGAAAGCTAATGATGTTATAAATTACAATCAATAAGAACATGGAAATTATAGTTGTTGAGCAAGATAATACCATATTATTAAACCAACACTCAACCATACCTTTGCTTACTATATGTGTGGAGGGTTTGTGAATCTGTTTAATGATCTTTATGATTAGCCCAGAGAGCCATGGATCCGGAGGGAAATTGTGGGAATTACTCATACTTACAGCATATTTCAGAAAGGTAGAGGAAGTATGCTATGTTAATGGAAGGCATCCAAGAGACCAGCACACAAAAGTGTCTTGTTGGCAAGCAGCAATTTTCTACTCTTTGGAAAACTTCACCGTAGTACTTCATGTAGCTGTGTCCAAATACTTTACTATATCTGTGGGGAGGTGCACACAACACACACACAGAGCACACCATATACATGTGTTTAATTTATTCCATAAATAGCACCACCAACGAATCTTCTAGAATTTTTTGCTGCTCAAGGTTGCAAACTAGCATGGCTGTCTTTCTTAGTGGAGCCAGAATTGATTTAGCATATCATCTTGTATGTCCATCCTTACTGCTGTGTGACCAGGTCTTTCTTATCAAGTTCTTAATGGTTGAGGCTAGCCAGTTTTGTTTTGTTTTTGTTGTCTGTTTGTTTAATCGACACAGGATCTAATCACTGGCAGAGTCTTTTTGTTTTATTCTCTGAGTCTCCTGTGTTTCTGGGAAGTCACTTATCTTCCTTGACTACTCATCTGAGTAATAGAGGAATAAATGCTAATTCTTCCAATTATGCATTCTACTTCCAGTCTATAGACAACAGATTTCTCATTGATTCTCCTTTAGGGGGAAAAATATTTCTCATCACTTCTCTTGTTCTCAACTACTAAGGCAGTGGACATAGTGAGCCCAAGACAAGGGTTGACTCATCAGCAGAATCTATTCTGGGGGGACAAATGCTTTACTTTTATAATCCTTTCTTTAAATCTTAAGTTGGTATAGCATAAATTTGGAAAAACTAGTAAGTCACTATAGGTGAATTAGGGTCAGTTCAAAATGGAATGTCAAATTACAAAAAATTAAAATATACATTCTAAAAAAAATGATTCTTCATAATCAGATAAGATAAAGGATAAAACCTCTCTCAGAAAAAGGGATTCATTACCAGAAGAATTAAAGCAGGCTAAAATAGTACAACCTGGGGTATGTCATATTTTATAAGTCCTTGTTTTACCAAGAATCTGTAAAACCTGAAGTTGCTCATTTCTGCCTTTTGAACTTCTCTTATAACTCATTGAAGTAAGTGGAGGAAGAATATACTGAATGTAGAGAACACCTTCTACTTCTCTTGTGTGAGTTGTCTTTATCTCTATATGATCATTCTTATTTTTTACAATATTCAGTAGTAATTCCTTTGTGAGGAAGTATACACTCTTTAACTAAATCAAAATTAATCTTCATTGATATGCTATTTAGTCTCAGTAAAGCATAAACACTCTTTATAAATGTTATCAGTGTTTCAATGATTAAAAGTTGCATTTTCTGAAGGGGAGAAAAGATGGGGAGTTACTGTTGAAAGGGTACAGAGTTTCAGATTGGTATGAAGAAAAAATTATGAAAATAGTGGTGATGGTTGCACAAAAATATGAATGTACTTAATGCCACTGGACTGTACACTTAAAAATTGTTAAAATGGCAGAAAGTATTTTATGTACATTTTACCACCATACAAAACTAATACTTTCTAAAACAATAGTTTTGCTATATTAATATTTAATTATCAGAAATTTAATGTGAACAGAAAACATGAAAATTATGAGCACCTATTGTTTGGAGAAGGCTTTATTTTTTTATATATTTTTATTGATTTCAGAGAGGAAGAGAGAGATAGAAACATCAACGATGAGAGAGAATCATTCATCAGCTGCCTCCTGCACACCCCCACTGGGGATCGGGTGCCCTTGACCGGAATCAAACCTGGGACCCTTCAGTCCACAGGCCAACACTCTATCCACTGAGCCAAACCAGCTAGTGCTGGAGAATGCTTTAAAATGCAGGCAATTCTATCTGTGTCCATTCATCTATTCCATCCTTATTGGCTACTTCAGAGAATTTAGCAGGTAACGCAGTTCTTCCTTTCATTTTTTGTTCTGAAGCAGAAGTGAGAAGGTAAAGAGCATGACTAAGACACTGTTGGTGTGGACAGAATGATGTCATTCTGTTGTTGTTGTTAATCCTCTCCTGGGGATATTTTTCCATTGAGTTTTAGGAAGAGAAGAAGAGAGTGGGAAAGACAGAGAGAAACATCGATGTGAGAGAAACACATCAATGGTTGCTTCCTGCATGAGCCATGACCAGGCCAGGGAAGAGCCTGCAACCGAGGTACATGCCCTTTATCAGAATCGAACCTGGGACCCTTCAGTTAGCAGGCCAACATTCTATCCACTGAGCCAAACCATGTAGGGCTAAAATGATGTCAATTTAATGGATAGTTTCCACAATAATTTTTCAAAAAGGACCTAAAATTTAGGGTTTCAGTCACCTACTCATTCATTTAATAAAAATTTATTGAGAGGTTATCATGGGTACAATAATAGAGCAGGCATTATGGATAACACACAAAAATATTTCTTGTGTGAAAAAATTGAGTTAATGATATCAATGGAAGTGTGGGATTGTCCCAAGTGGAATGTTATTATTTGTCAGATGAGTTATAAACCTAGAGCAATGAGAAGTTATTTAGTGCTTGAGTCAGAGACACCTTTGTACAGAAGGCACTGATGTGTGAGAGGAAAGGAGGAAAAGAGAAGGGAGAGAGCATAAATAAACATAAGGAGATGCCAAAGAACGTAGAATGTCCAGCAGGCAGTGAGGTCACCCCTCTAGCCAGGATGGACCTGAAGAGACACACAGTCAGACCACAGTAATTGTCCATGAAAGCAGATGGTGTCAGAATAGGAAGGGACTCTCAACACCATTTACTGTGGGAGAATCAGAATTAGACAGAGTATGGATGGGATGGGATAAAGGAAGTGTGCAATGCAGCATTGATATTTGAGGGCCTTTTGTTAACTATGAAAATATATATACATATACAAATACACATATATATGTACACATAGATGTGTATATAATATCATATTCTTATAGAGTCATCTAAAAGTACACATTTCACATACGTATATGCATATATGTAATTTCTTCAACCTAGTGCTGCACTGAGAAAGTTGAAATGGAAATACATTATTGACTCCAAAAGAGAAGATGAACATTAAATATAGGAGTTTATATAAAAATAACAACAAAATATCACTCATGATTTCAAACATCTTATTTTATCCACTCACTAAAAATGTAAGCTTTGCAAAGGTCAGAGTTTTGGTGTCTCTGCTGTATCCTCAGCACCTGGAAGACTACATAACATATAGTATATGCTCACAGGTAATTCTTGGCCATATGTGTTAAATGATTTGTTTTGCAACAACACTAATTCAGAGCACTCTTCAATGAATTAGTGTTCATATCTCTGTTTTTACAGGGCTGTATAATTCAATTTTTCATCAATTTATTCAATATTTAATTATTTAACCATTAGTATGTGCTCGATGAGGATACAATGATGAGAAACCTGAAACAGCCCCTGCTCTAATGGAAAACATAGTCTAATTAGGAAGATAGATATTAAGGAAATAATCAAACAAATAAAACTATGGAAGGAGAGTGCAAGGTTCTGTGGGTGTGCAATGAGGTGCACGTCACTATGGAACTAAGAAAATCTGAATTACTTTAAATTTTAGAAAGAAACATTTATTTTTTGGGTTTTGGCACAACATTTTGTGTAGGGTTTTATACACTGTAGTTGGTCAATAGATATGTATGAATTATTTTCAAATTGTTAGTCCAAATATTTCACTCATTAACAAGAATAGCCAATTAGTCAAACACTTTAATACTAATAATTCTAGATAAATGGGCACTTACTCTCATTTACTTTTTTCTGAAAAAAAAATACACAATTTTCCCCATGGTGAAACTTTGCATGGTGTAAAGTTAAATTCAAATCAAAGAGTATACAAGTTGGTCATTGCCTGGTTGCATTGGTTCATTCCACACCAATTTAATTAATACAATTTCCAGGGACAGGATGAGGGAATTCTATTGGATGATCGTGTATAAAGTGAGTGTAATGTGTAATGTCTACCATTCCTACATCTTAGATTTTCACGAACCGCTGCATCAAAAAAACTCTTTTTAACACAGTTTTGCTGCACAACGCATGAATATACTATTGTGCATATTTTATTTTTCCCTAAGGCTTGACATTGAGCCATAGCTCACAAGATTCTCCATTTGGGGGCAGAAGCAGGCGTTTTAGGAGGAGAGGGCTTTCCCAGCAAAGAGGTGCCCCCCCTCCCCCACTCTGGTTCTCTTAGCATCTCTACTCCTTCACTGGTGGCATCAAAGTAATTTTCGTAGAAAACCATTTGTAATCTTGCAAAAACGCATTGTGATATTGGGTTGAGGATAAACACCAGAGCCAATGAAATTTTAAAAAGCTGCATGCAGACATTGCATTAACATTATGCAAGTGATGCCATGGTGCCAGCAAGTCCCCGGAGGAAGAGGATCCCAGGCCCAGCATCCGTCTTCTGCGAGCCATTGGCTGCCCTTCCCCTGCGCTCTGTCTGCTACTTGAAGACCCAGCAGAGAGGCCAGCAAGTGGAGGGAGCTGCTTGCAGATTGATTTCCTTGCTTCAGTAGCTACTTGACATGGCAAAGTTTGGCTCCATTCTGTTTTCAAATTGAAAATTTATACAGAAATGAGAAAAACCACCACACCCAACAATGAATTAATAATAGCTGCCAACTAGCTGCGAGAGCCATTATACTCACAATGCCCCCGATTCTGTTCTCATTGCCTGCGAAAGGGAATTTGTCCCTAAGCTGCTTATTTCCCAACAACATGTGAAGACAACAAATTGCATGGCATGTTTATCCAATAAGGCATAGCAAGAAAACGAAAGAATCAGATGGGAGGGAGTGAAAAGAAATCGAAATTTAACAGCTAGCCAGCCTGAAATAAAGCAGGCAAGATTACGAGACACATGTACAATTCTCCACGGTCCCTAAAGTCTCTGGCGAAAAGGTAGAAATGAACTAATTTATTAGTAAAATCACATCAGGGGCAGTAATTTCATGTTAGTGAATTTACATGTAATAACATTAGGCTCCCCACCTCCATTTCACCAGTGTGGCCCTATCCGATGATGAATGAGGTGCCTAAAGAAAGATGATAGTTTGATTGTTTTCACAGCAAACAGATCAGCATTTTAATTTCTTGCCTCTGTGTTTATTGCTTATTTGGCCCCTTGCTCGGCTTGTACAAACTTGGCTAAATGGAAATGAATAAATGTAATTACTGCGGGTGACAGTGGTAATCTGTGTGGGTTTTTCATATTGGCTTTGCCAGTGTTAATCTAATCACGGGAGAATATGTGTCAGTGCGCAAATGCACTGACAGCAAGCAGAGTTCTCAGTCAGTGCCAAACGCATGCGGGCTGGGAAGCACAGAGGCAGGCAGCTGCTCTGCATCCCGCCCTGCTTCCCCGCTGAGCAGCCACAGAAGCAACCAGAGGGTCCTGAGAGGTGAATGTGTGTGTGTGCAAAGGGCCCTAGTTTGGGGGAGCCCGAAAGAAGGCTCACATAAGACTCTGAAGCCAAAACCATTGATAACCAGTGTTTTCCCCAACGTAGGGATGAGGTGTCCCAGGGCACAGGGCTAGTGAAGACTGAAGTTTCCCGTTTCTCCCCAATCCAAAGTGGCTGGGAGGGCTGGTTAATAAGTGGCTTCACCTTCCAGGGTTTTGTTTTCCATCTAGAAGAGGGACATGGGACAAGTGAGATTGCTTGGAGTTTGCATGGCAGGAGGAGCAGCAGGGGGTGAACCCAGCAATCAGTGTGGGGTAGGAAGGATGAAATCCAATAATGTATGTTAAAGTGTCTTGGCAACTACAAAGCAAAGCTAAATGGAGCAGAAGAGAGTCCTCCGTATACAGACTTTATTAGATGTAAGATTTATTTTATCAAAGCAGCAGGGAAGCAAAGGATTATTCAGTAAGTGGCAGTTGAATGGCTGGTTAACATTTTGGAAAAAAATAATAAATCAAGCCTTTCTTGTAACTCTGAATATTGGTCAAAAGCAATTCCAGATGGATAAAATAATTAAATATGAAAATAAAATGTTAGGGAAACCAGATGAGGAATTTAATATTCACTGGATTTAGGGGATTTGAGGGAGGACTCTCTATACTAAAAAGCAGTAAAAGAAATCATAAAAGGAGAATAAATAAATGTGGTGACTTCAAAGTTATAAACTTCTTCAGTCAAAATAAGGTAGCCCAAATGGGAAAACAAATGATATTTTCAGTAAATAAGGCAAGGGCCAATAATTACATTATATGAGAAGCTCCCAAATATTTGTTTAAGTAAAATACGGCCCCATAAATAATTTACAGAAAGGAAATGATGAGAAATATCCAAAGAGAAACTCAATTAGTGAATGTGTGAGGAAAAAATGTTCAAACTTGCCAAGAATCAAAGAAAAGCAAATTCAGACAAATTAGCAAAAATGGATATAATGCCTGGTGCTTTCAAAGGTGTGAACAGACTGAAAATTTGTAAACTGCCAATGGCAACTTTTTGGAAACCAAGAAACATAAAAGTTGTGTAGTTTTTACTTAATAATTCCACTCTGGGAATACATACAATTTAAATAATATTTTAAAAGAAGGAAGTGGCTAAATCTCTAAAAATGTGTATAACAATAAAAAAGTACAGATAATTAAATGATGCATTTTATTGCTCTACATTTAACTAATTAAGCAAATTAGCTATGTTTCCTGTATACATAAATTTTTATGAACAAAAATTATGACGACTTTAGCAATATGAAATTATTTGACATACAGCTAAGTGAAAAAAAGAGATTCGGCAAAATTTTGCTTTCCCAGATGAACCCATTAAACTTCTCAAATCTCATAGGCCAGTATTAGGTCACGTGCTCTTTTCTAACCCAATCATTGGCAAGAAAAATGAAATAAATACGATTGAGTTAGTGCAGTATTTTGGGGAATGAATACTGGGTAATACTAAAGAGAATACAAAAATGAGGACCACCTAATGATGTTACGGACAGGGGAAGAGGGACATGGTACATAACAAGGTAAATAAAGATTATGTATTTAGAAAATTAAAGAATTAGGGGAATAACTCTGGTATACTAAAAATAATATTTGTCCCAAATTTCCAGAAAGAGAGAAAAAGAGAGAGAAATGCAAAGATAAAAGAAAATGAGATGAAGAAGAAAAAAGAAATAAGAATAAAGAAAGAGCCGAAACCAGTTTGGCTCAGTGGATAGAGCGTCGGCCTGCGGACTGAAGGGTCCCAGGTTCGATTCTGGTCAAGGGCATGTACATCGGTTGCGGGTACATCCCCAGTAGGAGATGTGCAGAAGGCAGCTGATCGATGTTTCTCTCTCATCGATGTTTCTAACTCTCTATCTCTCTCCCTTCCTCTCTGTAAAATATCAATAAAATATATTTTTAAAAAAAAAGAATAAAGAAAGAGAGAAAATCACTTCTATAGAGTGTCTATCTTGGAAAAGAAACCCTAGTATCCCCTTCTATGTAAAACAAAGACTTTTAGCATCATACTTTTAACCTTCAGATGATACCAGGAATATAAGGCCTCAGGCAACCTGTGAGGAAGGTGGCTGAAAAGCTTAGAACTTTCTTGTGAGGCCTAAAAAGTGTCACAAAACCAAAGTGAGACCCTCTCTGAGGAAAGCAATACAAGATCTAATCTGACCCAAAGTACAGGAGGTAGACCTCCACTCTTTTAAGATGCAGTGTGTGAACCAGGCAGTGATAAGAGGCAGGAACCCGGGAAGTTACAGCAGTCAGGGAGACTTCTCAACAAAGAGCATCTTCACTCCAGAGAGTAAAAACTTAAAAAAACAAAGAAAAGAAAAAAAGGAATATCGTGTCAAAGCAGCTAACCTCCAGGGATGGGACATAAGAGACCTGGGCAGACATGTCTGTAAAGTGCTTCTTATTGGCAGTTTATTTGTAGATGGGATGATAATCCATCTTCCAATCTTTCTACCAGCCCACCGCCCCTAACTGTGTTGCAATGAGTTTAAATAGGAAAGCACTACATGTTTGATAATCACTGGGAGGGGGCCTAGGCCTAAGAATAGACTTAAAAGCCTTGTCCCCTGGCTTCAAGGAGGCTGGGAGCAATCTTTTCTGGAAGAGAGTTGCAGTTATTTTATAAAATATCTACACGATTTTTTCCAGGTCAGAAAACTATTTTCATTGAACCGTCCAGAAATTGGATGTTCTGGTCCTTTTATTTCTTTTCTTTTCTTTTAATTGATTTCAGAAAGGAAGGGAGAGAGAGGGAGAGAGAGAGAGAGAGAGAGAGAGAGAGAGAGAGAGAGAGAGAGAGAGAGAGAGAGAAACATCAATGATGAGAGAGTCATTGATTGGCTTCCCTCTGCACGCCCCCTACTGGAGATCAAGCCTACAACCCGTGTATGTGCCCTCAGGGGTAATCAAACCGTGACCTCCTGGTTCCTAGGTATACACTCAACCACTGAGCAACACCATGTGGGCGTTCTGCTTCTTTAAGTCACCGATTTGGATTATGGAGATGGTTTCCCCCACTGACACCCAGGACGCTGGAACCTGTGATCCCAGAGCACAGATTTCAGGGTTCTTCTGCACATCACCAGCCTCCCAACTTCACTGCCAGTGGAAGGAAATCAAGTCCATTCATTGGCTCTGGGGTGAGAACCGAAGGACAACACAGTACTTTCACTTAAGAAAAAATATAAAATAAATAAAAATAAAATAAAGATGGGAAAAAGTTTCTTTTATGTTTCAGGAAATTATTACATTTTGGTGAAGTGCTTAGAGGTATAATATGAGCTGGATAATTTTCACAGCATTTGATATAGCGAATGTTGTGGGGCTTTTCCATGACACATAATCACTATTAAGCCAACATTTATAAAATAAAAAATGAAACCAAGTTTCTCACCAGGAAAATTGGTTTCCGTTCAACAAGATGTCCTACGGCATCTTGATAATTTTTAGGTTTCAGTTTTCAGTACTCACTTTTTACCACAAGAAATGACATTTAGAAAATAAAGAATCTTAGGTGTCCCCTAAAAGAAAGTATACCAAAATATTAGGGAGTATCTGACCCCAAGAAAATCAATACTTAATTATAACCATTGGTTTGGACCTTATTACCCTCTTTCTCCTATAAAAACCCCAATACTGATGTTATCTTTATTCTAACCTTTTGGATAACTTTACAGATCAATCCTCTTTCTGATATTGTACTGAATATAAAATATTGATTTTGACTTGTCTAAATAGACCTACATAAATTAGTGCTATTAATATTATTTAAATTTAGGAAATTGAGTGAAATAAAGAACAGTATAAAATATAATTTCTATTCTTTAATAGCATATAATTGAACAGGGGAAATCAGACATTTACATTTATACAAGTAACAAATATATAAAATGTTATGTTGAAACTTCTCAAAATATGGTCTAGCTGTGGCCTGTGAGGTCAGTTGCTTGAGTGCTGTCCCATCACTGGTTCAATTTGCAGTCAGGACACATACCCAGG